>NW_027139866.1:2201713-2514815 GCF_035084215.1 Heptranchias perlo | reverse complement strand
TCAATCACAGTAAGAGGAGTGCGGTATTACACCAATCACAGTCAGAGGAGCGCGGTATTACACCAATCACAGTAAGAGGAGTGCGGTATTACACCAATCACAGTAAGAGGAGTGCGGTATTACACCAATCACAGTAAGAGGAGTGCGGTATTATACCAATCACAGTAAGAGGAGTGCGGTATTTTCCCAATCACAGTAAGAGGAGTGCGGTATTACACCAATCACAGTGAGAGGAGTGCGGTATTATACCAATCACAGTTGAGAGGAGTGCGGTATTACACCAATCACAGTAAGAGGAGCGCGGTATTACACCAATCACAGTAAGAGGAGTGCGGTATTATACCAATCACAGTAAGAGGAGTGCGGTATTATACCAATCACAGTAAGAGGAGTGCGGTATTACACCAATCACAGTAAGAGGAGTGCGGTATTACACCAATCACAGTAAGAGGAGTGCGGTATTACACCAATCACAGTAAGAGGAGTGCGGTATTGCACCAATCACAGTAAGAGGAGTGCGGTATTACACCAATCACAGTAAGAGGAGTGCGGTATTACACCAATCACAGTAAGAGGAGTGCGGTATTACACCAATCACAGTAAGAGGAGTGCGGTATTACACCAATCACAGTAAGAGGAGTGCGGTATTACACCAATCACAGTAAGAGGAGTGCGGTATTACACCAATCACAGTAAGAGGAGTGCGGTATTACACCAATCACAGTAAGAGGAGTGCGGTATTACACCAATCACAGTAAGAGGAGTGCGGTATTATACCAATCACAGTAAGAGGAGTGCGGTATTATACCAATCACAGTAAGAGGAGTGCGGTATTACACCAATCACAGTAAGAGGAGTGCGGTATTATTCCAATCACAGTAAGAGGAGTGCGGTATTACACCAATCACAGTAAGAGGAGTGCGGTATTACACCAATCACAGTAAGAGGAGTGCGGTATTACACCAATCACAGTAAGAGGAGTGCGGTATTACACCAATCACAGTAAGAGGAGCGCGGTATTACACCAATCACAGTAAGAGGAGTGCGGTATTATACCAATCACAGTAAGAGGAGTGCGGTATTACACCAATCACAGTAAGAGGAGTGCGGTATTATTCCAATCACAGTCAGAGGAGCGCGGTATTACACCAATCACAGTAAGAGAAGTGCGGTATTACACCAATCACAGTAAGAGGAGTGCGGTATTATACCAATCACAGTAAGAGGAGCGCGGTATTACACCAATCACAGTAAGAGAAGTGCGGTATTACACCAATCACAGTAAGAGGAGTGCGGTATTATACCAATCACAGTAAGAGGAGCGCGGTATTACACCAATCACAGTAAGAGGAGTGCGGTATTGCACCAATCACAGTAAGAGGAGTGCGGTATTACACCAATCACTGTAAGAGGAGCGCGGTATTACACCAATCACAGTAAGAGGAGCGCGGTATTACACCAATCACAGTAAGAGGAGCGCGGTATTACACCAATCACAGTAAGAGGAGCGCGGTATTACACCAATCACAGTAAGAGGAGTGCGGTATTACACCAATCACAGTAAGAGGAGTGCGGTATTATACCAATCACAGTAACAGGAGTGCGGTATTACACCAATCACAGTAAGAGGAGTGCGGTATTACACCAATCACAGTAAGAGGAGCGCGGTATTACACCAATCACAGTAAGAGGAGTGCGGTATTATACCAATCACAGTAAGAGGAGTGCGGTATTATACCAATCACAGTAAGAGGAGTGCGGTATTACACCAATCACAGTAAGAGTAGTGCGGTATTATACCAATCACAGTAAGAGGAGTGCGGTATTATACCAATCACAGTAAGAGGAGTGCGGTATTACACCAATCACAGTCAGAGGAGCGCGGTATTACACCAATCACAGTAAGAGGAGTGCGGTATTACACCAATCACAGTAAGAGGAGTGCGGTATTACACCAATCACAGTAAGAGGAGTGCGGTATTATACCAATCACAGTAAGAGGAGTGCGGTATTTTCCCAATCACAGTAAGAGGAGTGCGGTATTACACCAATCACAGTAAGAGGAGCGCGGTATTACACCAATCACAGTAAGAGGAGTGCGGTATTATACCAATCACAGTAAGAGGAGTGCGGTATTATACCAATCACAGTAAGAGGAGTGCGGTATTACACCAATCACAGTAAGAGGAGTGCGGTATTATACCAATCACAGTAAGAGGAGTGCGGTATTACACCAATCACAGTAAGAGGAGTGCGGTATTACACCAATCACAGTAAGAGGAGTGCGGTATTACACCAATCACAGTAAGAGGAGTGCGGTATTACACCAATCACAGTAAGAGGAGTGCGGTATTGCACCAATCACAGTAAGAGGAGTGCGGTATTACACCAATCACAGTAAGAGGAGTGCGGTATTACACCAATCACAGTAAGAGGAGTGCGGTATTACACCAATCACAGTAAGAGGAGTGCGGTATTACACCAATCACAGTAAGAGGAGTGCGGTATTACACCAATCACAGTAAGAGGAGTGCGGTATTACACCAATCACAGTAAGAGGAGTGCGGTATTACACCAATCACAGTAAGAGGAGTGCGGTATTACACCAATCACAGTAAGAGGAGTGCGGTATTATACCAATCACAGTAAGAGGAGTGCGGTATTATACCAATCACAGTAAGAGGAGTGCGGTATTACACCAATCACAGTAAGAGGAGTGCGGTATTATACCAATCACAGTAAGAGGAGTGCGGTATTACACCAATCACAGTAAGAGGAGTGCGGTATTATACCAATCACAGTAAGAGGAGTGCGGTATTACACCAATCACAGTAAGAGGAGTGCGGTATTATACCAATCACAGTAAGAGGAGTGCGGTATTACACCAATCACAGTAAGAGGAGTGCGGTATTACACCAATCACAGTAAGAGGAGTGCGGTATTACACCAATCACAGTAAGAGGAGTGCGGTATTACACCAATCACAGTAAGAGGAGTGCGGTATTACACCAATCACAGTAAGAGGAGTGCGGTATTACACCAATCACAGTAAGAGGAGTGCGGTATTATACCAATCACAGTAAGAGGAGTGCGGTATTACACCAATCACAATAAGAGGAGCGCGGTATTACACCAATCACAGTAAGAGGAGTGCGGTATTATACCAATCACAGTAAGAGGAGTGCGGTATTACACCAATCACAGTAAGAGGAGTGCGGTATTATACCAATCACAGTAAGAGGAGTGCGGTATTACACCAATCACAGTAAGAGGAGTGCGGTATTACACCAATCACAGTAAGAGGAGTGCGGTATTACACCAATCACAGTAAGAGGAGTGCGGTATTACACCAATCACAGTAAGAGGAGTGCGGTATTACACCAATCACAGTAAGAGGAGTGCGGTATTACACCAATCACAGTAAGAGGAGTGCGGTATTACACCAATCACAGTAAGAGGAGTGCGGTATTACACCAATCACAGTAAGAGGAGCGCGGTATTACACCAATCACAGTAAGAGGAGTGCGGTATTACACCAATCACAGTAAGAGGAGTGCGGTATTACACCAATCACAGTAAGAGGAGTGCGGTATTACACCAATCACAGTAAGAGGAGTGCGGTATTACACCAATCACAGTAAGAGGAGTGCGGTATTACACCAATCACAGTAAGAGGAGTGCGGTATTATACCAATCACAGTAAGAGGAGTGCGGTATTACACCAATCACAGTAAGAGGAGTGCGGTATTACACCAATCACAGTAAGAGGAGTGCGGTATTATACCAATCACAGTAAGAGGAGTGCGGTATTACACCAATCACAGTAAGAGGAGTGCGGTATTATACCAATCACAGTAAGAGGAGTGCGGTATTACACCAATCACAGTAAGAGGAGTGCGGTATTACACCAATCACAGTAAGAGGAGTGCGGTATTACACCAATCACAGTAAGAGGAGTGCGGTATTATACCAATCACAGTAAGAGGAGCGCGGTATTACACCAATCACAGTAAGAGGAGCGCGGTATTACACCAATCACAGTAAGAGGAGTGCGGTATTACACCAATCACAGTAAGAGGAGTGCGGTATTATACCAATCACAGTAAGAGGAGTGCGGTATTACACCAATCACAGTAAGAGGAGTGCGGTATTACACCAATCACAGTAAGAGGAGCGCGGTATTACACCAATCACAGTAAGAGGAGTGCGGTATTATACCAATCACAGTAAGAGGAGTGCGGTATTATACCAATCACAGTAAGAGGAGTGCGGTATTACACCAATCACAGTAAGAGTAGTGCGGTATTATACCAATCACAGTAAGAGGAGTGCGGTATTATACCAATCACAGTAAGAGGAGTGCGGTATTACACCAATCACAGTCAGAGGAGCGTGGTATTACACCAATCACAGTAAGAGGAGTGCGGTATTACACCAATCACAGTAAGAGGAGTGCGGTATTACACCAATCACAGTAAGAGGAGTGCGGTATTATACCAATCACAGTAAGAGGAGTGCGGTATTTTCCCAATCACAGTAAGAGGAGTGCGGTATTACACCAATCACAGTGAGAGGAGTGCGGTATTACACCAATCACAGTAAGAGGAGCGCGGTATTACACCAATCACAGTAAGAGGAGTGCGGTATTATACCAATCACAGTAAGAGGAGTGCGGTATTATACCAATCACAGTAAGAGGAGTGCGGTATTACACCAATCACAGTAAGAGGAGTGCGGTATTATACCAATCACAGTAAGAGGAGTGCGGTATTACACCAATCACAGTAAGAGGAGTGCGGTATTACACCAATCACAGTAAGAGGAGTGCGGTATTACACCAATCACAGTAAGAGGAGTGCGGTATTACACCAATCACAGTAAGAGGAGTGCGGTATTGCACCAATCACAGTAAGAGGAGTGCGGTATTACACCAATCACAGTAAGAGGAGTGCGGTATTACACCAATCACAGTAAGAGGAGTGCGGTATTACACCAATCACAGTAAGAGGAGTGCGGTATTACACCAATCACAGTAAGAGGAGTGCGGTATTACACCAATCACAGTAAGAGGAGTGCGGTATTACACCAATCACAGTAAGAGGAGTGCGGTATTACACCAATCACAGTAAGAGGAGTGCGGTATTACACCAATCACAGTAAGAGGAGTGCGGTATTATACCAATCACAGTAAGAGGAGTGCGGTATTATACCAATCACAGTAAGAGGAGTGCGGTATTACACCAATCACAGTAAGAGGAGTGCGGTATTATACCAATCACAGTAAGAGGAGTGCGGTATTACACCAATCACAGTAAGAGGAGTGCGGTATTATACCAATCACAGTAAGAGGAGTGCGGTATTACACCAATCACAGTAAGAGGAGTGCGGTATTATACCAATCACAGTAAGAGGAGTGCGGTATTACACCAATCACAGTAAGAGGAGTGCGGTATTACACCAATCACAGTAAGAGGAGTGCGGTATTACACCAATCACAGTAAGAGGAGTGCGGTATTACACCAATCACAGTAAGAGGAGTGCGGTATTACACCAATCACAGTAAGAGGAGTGCGGTATTACACCAATCACAGTAAGAGGAGTGCGGTATTATACCAATCACAGTAAGAGGAGTGCGGTATTACACCAATCACAGTAAGAGGAGCGCGGTATTACACCAATCACAGTAAGAGGAGTGCGGTATTATACCAATCACAGTAAGAGGAGTGCGGTATTACACCAATCACAGTAAGAGGAGTGCGGTATTATACCAATCACAGTAAGAGGAGTGCGGTATTACACCAATCACAGTAAGAGGAGTGCGGTATTACACCAATCACAGTAAGAGGAGTGCGGTATTACACCAATCACAGTAAGAGGAGTGCGGTATTACACCAATCACAGTAAGAGGAGTGCGGTATTACACCAATCACAGTAAGAGGAGTGCGGTATTACACCAATCACAGTAAGAGGAGTGCGGTATTACACCAATCACAGTAAGAGGAGTGCGGTATTACACCAATCACAGTAAGAGGAGCGCGGTATTACACCAATCACAGTAAGAGGAGTGCGGTATTACACCAATCACAGTAAGAGGAGTGCGGTATTACACCAATCACAGTAAGAGGAGTGTGGTATTACACCAATCACAGTAAGAGGAGTGCGGTATTACACCAATCACAGTAAGAGGAGTGCGGTATTACACCAATCACAGTAAGAGGAGTGCGGTATTATACCAATCACAGTAAGAGGAGTGCGGTATTACACCAATCACAGTAAGAGGAGTGCGGTATTACACCAATCACAGTAAGAGGAGTGCGGTATTATACCAATCACAGTAAGAGGAGTGCGGTATTACACCAATCACAGTAAGAGGAGTGCGGTATTATACCAATCACAGTAAGAGGAGTGCGGTATTACACCAATCACAGTAAGAGGAGTGCGGTATTACACCAATCACAGTAAGAGGAGTGCGGTATTATACCAATCACAGTAAGAGGAGTGCGGTATTACACCAATCACAGTAAGAGGAGTGCGGTATTACACCAATCACAGTAAGAGGAGTGCGGTATTACACCAATCACAGTAAGAGGAGTGCGGTATTACACCAATCACAGTACGAGGAGTGCGGTATTACACCAATCACAGTAAGAGGAGTGCGGTATTATACCAATCACAGTAAGAGGAGTGCGGTATTACACCAATCACAGTAAGAGGAGTGCGGTATTACACCAATCACAGTAAGAGGAGTGCGGTATTACACCAATCACAGTAAGAGGAGTGCGGTATTATACCAATCACAGTAAGAGGAGTGCGGTATTATACCAATCACAGTAAGAGGAGTGCGGTATTATACAAATCACAGTAAGAGGAGTGCGGTATTATACCAATCACAGTAAGAGGAGTGCGGTATTACACCAATCACAGTAAGAGGAGTGCGGTATTATACCAATCACAGTAAGAGGAGTGCGGTATTATACCAATCACAGTAAGAGGAGTGCGGTATTATACAAATCACAGTAAGAGGAGTGCGGTATTACACCAATCACAGTAAGAGGAGTGCGGTATTACACCAATCACAGTAAGAGGAGTGCGGTATTACACCAATCACAGTAAGAGGAGTGCGGTATTATACCAATCACAGTAAGAGGAGTGCGGTATTACACCAATCACAGTAAGAGGAGTGCGGTATTACACCAATCACAGTAAGAGGAGTGCGGTATTATACCAATCACAGTAAGAGGAGTGCGGTATTATACCAATCACAGTAAGAGGAGTGCGGTATTATACCAATCACAGTAAGAGGAGTGCGGTATTATACCAATCACAGTAAGAGGAGTGCGGTATTACACCAATCACAGTAAGAGGAGTGCGGTATTACACCAATCACAGTAAGAGGAGCGCGGTATTACACCAATCACAGTAAGAGGAGTGCGGTATTACACCAATCACAGTAAGAGGAGCGCGGTATTACACCAATCACAGTAAGAGGAGTGCGGTATTACACCAATCACAGTAAGAGGAGCGCGGTATTACACCAATCACAGTAAGAGGAGTGCGGTATTATACCAATCACAGTAAGAGGAGTGCGGTATTACACCAATCACAGTAAGAGGAGTGCGGTATTACACCAATCACAGTAAGAGGAGTGCGGTATTGTACCAAACACAGTAAGAGCATTACACTTAACATAACAGTTACCTAGATATTATGATGTACATTGCAAGACCAGTTGTACTGATGTACATATGCCACATAATCAATAACAGGATGTAGAGACTTACCAGGAACATCAACATCAGCAACGAAGGGCTAGTAAATAAAAAGAACAGTATTACAGTGAAACATGTTTTATAGAATTCATCGTTAGATCTGGAGACTTACCAGGAACACCAACAGCAGCGAGGACGGGATAGTAAACCTTTTGAAAATCATAAATTTTCCCGAGTATCTGATATTTTATCATTACAGACGAATCCATTAGTTTAGTTTGTTTTTGGACTGATGAATCCAGTTGACACCAGAGGCGATGCTCTCCTGACACTCTGAGATAAGATGATGAATTACAACGCCTTATTTATTGCTGAGAAAACCTCTCCTGGGTGAATTGTATTCCATGGCGGCTGATATTAATCAGGTCATTGAACAAACAGTTCAAATTAATCGCTGTTATTCTAACAATGTTCACAGGCATTGCAGAAAGATCTAATCTAACTCTACAATGGCCAGAATGTAATCTTAGTAACTTTGGAAAGAACAGAACATAAATGTGAAAGTCACGGCCTTCCAGCGATGATACAAAGTGAAACATAAGAATTACTCGATGATAAAAGACCAAGATCCGTCTAATTCACCTTCGACCCTCCTGATATAATGATAATGGTGTTTTTGATTAATCATAACAATCCATCTCTATCAATTATTCTACAACAGACCGAGAAATGACACGAGGAAAACCCCAGTGGTGGAGAGCGTTGGGAGCCATAAGTTAACTAAAGTTACCTTTTCAGCCGAAATATGCCACTTACCGCATACCATGTCTCCAATTATTCATGCACTATACCCCAACATACTATTATAAAAAAGAAAAATGTCAAATTTATATTTGAACGAATCAATACTGACGGCTTCCATTGTCTCCATCGGTGATCTGTTCCATCCAGGAACTCGCACACTGAAATCTTATTTCTAGAGATTAGTTTTGAATTGAATACCCTTCAAGCGCAGGCCATGTGTTCTGCTTCTGCGGTCCTGAACAAGGTGCAATAGCTTCGCATGATTCACATTATCTAGTCCCTTTCGACTCCCAACAACTGAAATCATATGCGCTCTCAACCTTCTCTTTTCCAGTGAAAACATTTCCAATTTACATAATCGCTCCTCATAATACAATCCCTCCATCCCCCACTCATTCTGGTTGCTCTATTCCGTTTGCATTCAATAGCTGCAGTGTCCTTTTCCTACCGTGGCCACTCGTACTGTGCACAATATTCAAAGTACCGTCGCAGCAATTGTTTTATAAAGTGGCAGGGCTACCTCACAATTTCAGCTGCAAATTAACAATTTAATACACGTCGACATATTTACTCCATTCACTGCCACTAAACATTGCTGCCACAGCTTCAATTTATTGTCAATCACGGCTCACGGATCTCTTTCATTTTCCGTGATTATTATTTATCATAGAATTGTAGAATGATGCGGCAAAGAAGGAGGAAATTCGGCCTGTCGTGTCTGTGCTGGCTCTTTGAAAGATCTATCCATTTAGGCCCGACTCCTCTGTTCTCTCTCCATAGCCCTGCAAATTTGTCCACTTCAAGAATTGCAAATGTTACATCCTTGTTCAAAAAAGGGTGGATAGATAAACCCAGCAACTATAAGCTTGTCAGTTCAATGTCGGTGGTGGGAAAACTTTTTGAAATGACAACCACGGACAGAATTAACAGTCACTTGGACGAGGGTGGATTGATTAGGGAAAGCCAGCACGGATTTGTTAATGCAAATCTGTTTAGCCAACTTGATAGAGTTTTTGAATGAGCTAACATAGGAAGTGTGGACGAGGGCAATGCAGTTGATGTGGTGTATATGGATTTTCAAAAAGGGCTTGATAACGTGCCACATGATTAGCTTACTATCAAGATTGCATCCCATGGAATAAAGGGGGCACTAGCAACATGGATACAGAACTGGATAAATGAGAGGAATCAGTAGTGGTGAACGGTTGTTTTCGTTCTGGATGGAGGTCTGCAGTGGTGTTCACCAGGAGTCGGTGCTGGGACCACTGTTTTTCTTGATATATATTAATGACTTGGACTTAGGAGTAGAGGACACAATTTCAAAATTTGCAGATGACACAAAACTTGGAAGGGTCAATAAGAATGGACTGGAACTTAAGTTCATTTGATTTCATTGACCATGTAATGTCCCATTAAATGCATTTATTAGCATCGCAATCAGACGACGTATCCAACAGGCAAAGTGGCCAGTGATTGCTTTTGTAAAGTATGTGAACACAAATAGAAGATGCTTATCCTTGTACTTTTTTCACCTATTGGTTTCCAACTCGTGAAGAGAATATTCGATGAGAATTTCAAATGATGTTCATATCCCCAGGACATCACTTGCAATCAGGTGGAGTCGTTTATCCTAAGTCCAATAGGAGATAATAGAGAGTCATTCTGGGTCTCACTGAGAGATCTGATCAACGGTTCCAGGCTGGCATGGGATTCGACCGTAATTTCAAAACATATATATTTCATAATATATATTACGCCTTTTACACCAAAAACGTTTTTTTTGTGCGAGTCAGTTACTTACCAGCGGCGGGCCACATGTGTTCGCCGCTCAGAGCAATTTCCGAGCTCAATATCATTAGGCTTAGAGTAGTTATGGAAAAGGACAAGGAACAGTCAAATATGAAAATACACAACTGGAAGGGAGCTAATTATAGTGAGTTAAAATGTGATCTGGCCCAGGTGGATTGGAATCTAAGATTGGCAGGTCAAGCAGTAAATGAACAATGGGAGGCCTTCAAAGAGGATATTGTTCGGGTACACACTGGACACATGTCCAAGAGTGGGAAGGAAGGACATCCAAAGCTGGAGCTCCCCGGATGGCTTAAGATAAAGAGATTAAAATGAAACAGGAAATGGAGGCTTATGATGAATGTTCGATTCACAATTCAATGAAGAATCAAGTTGAATAAAAAAGTACAACAAAAAGTGAAAAAGTAAATACGAGAGGCAAAGAGAGTGAATGAGAATAGATTTGCGGGTAACGTAAAAGGGAATCCAAAAGTCTTTAAAAACATATAAATATTAAAAAGGTAAACAAAGGAATGGTGGAGTTAACGAGGGATTAATCTGGATGGGATACATCCTCGGTTGCTGATGGAAGTTAGGGTGGAAATTGCCGAGGCTTTGGCCACAATCTTCCTTCGTTATGGGAGTGGTGCCAGATGACTGCAGGATTTCAAATGTTACAACCCTATTCTAAAAAGGGGAGAAGGATAAAACAGGCATCGACAGGCCAATCAGCCTAACATCGGTAGTGGGGAAACTTTTAGAGACATTATTCTGATTTGCCCTTGGTAAAATATCGTGAATGAATGAAAGTCAGCACGGATTTTTTAAAGGCAAATCGTGTTTGACTAACTTGATTGACTTCTTTGATGAAGTAACGGAGAGGGTTGATGAGGCCAGTGTAGTTCATGTTGTGTATATGGACTTTCAAAAGACGTTTGATAAAATGCCTCGTAATAGAATTGTTAGCAAAATAAAAGTGGCAGTTGCTGCATGGATACGAAATTGAAGAATGGAATGAAAGCTGAGAGTAGTGGTGAACTTGTTTTTGAGACCGGAGGGTGTATGCTGTGGTGCCTGCCAGGGGTCTGTGTTGGGATCACTGCTCTTTTTCATTTATATGAATGACCAGGACTTGCGGCTACAAGGCCTTTTTTGAAAGTTTGCAGATGACATGAAACTTGGAAATGCAATAATAGGTGAGGAGGTTAGTAATAGACTTCAGAAGGACATTTTTATACAGGTGAAATGTTGTACATACACAAGTCTTGGCAGGATAAGTTGAGAAGGCTGTTAAAAAAGACACACAGAAACGTTGGCTTCACAAATAGAGGCATAGTATATAAAAACAAGGAAGTTATGCTGAACCTTATAAAAGACCTGAAAGGCCCAAGCTGGAGTAATGTGTCAAATTCTGGGCACCACACTTTAGGAAGGATGTCAAGGCCTTAGAGAGGCTGCAGAGAAGATTTACAAGAGTGGTACCAGGGATGAAAGCCTTCAGTTACATGGAAAGACTGGAGAAGCTGGGGTTGTTCTCTTGGAGCAGAGAAGGTTAAGGGGAGATTTGATAGAGGTGTTCAAAATAATAAAGGGTTTTGATACAGTAAATAATGAGAAGCTGTTTCCAGTGCAGAAGGGTCGGTAACCAGAGAAAACAGATTTAAGGTAATTGAAAAAGAACCAGAGGCGACATAAAGAAAAAAAATACTCAGTTATGTGTTAAGATCCGGAAATGGTGGAAGCAGATTGAATAATAACTTTCAAAAGGGAATTGCATAAATACTTAGAATCATAGAATCATGGAAAGTTACAGCCTGGAAGGATGTCATTTGGTCGATCGAGTCCGTGCTGGCTCTATGCACGAGCAATCCAGCTAGTCCCACTCCCCACCATATCCCCGTTGCCATGCACATTTCTCCGTTTCAAGTACTTATCCAGGTCCCTCTAGAAGGCCATGATTGAATCGGCCACCAACGCTCCCTCGGGCAGCGCATTCCAGATACTAACCACTCACTGGGGCACGGTGCAGACGCAATGGGAGGATTTTGGCTTTGGCAGTGAGTCTCACCTCCCGCAACCTGGGCATTGCTACTGAAAGACGGAAGAAGTTCAGTGACCTCCCCAGAGCAGCCAATGTAAGAGAAGTCGCTCCCCCTTGGAACAGTGATCGACAACAAGCACGTTTCTCATAGCCACGCCCCCCCCCCGGCACCCTCATTGCATTGATGATAATGCCACGTAACAGCAAAGTGCAGGAAGGACCATAATACCACTTCCCCCGCCACATCCCCCAATCCCGGAATTCTTCAATCAGACAGATATGTCAGAAATCAGCTGAAGACTCACATGAAGCTTATTATCCTCTCCCTTCCCCTGTGATAACCCCCATTAAGGACCGCTTGCTGACCTCTGGGTTACGTCCGATATCAAGGCAAGTGGAGTGTCTTCACACTCCGCACTTTGTTCTGAATTGGGAAACGACCCACAATCAGACATAAGGAGTGTGCCTTCTCAGCCCGACAAGAATCTTGCCAGAAAGCAACAATCATGTGCTGAAGAAACACTGAGGAGGAGAGAGAGACTGGAATTCATAGGCCTATAATTGTAGGGACCAGCAAGCCACAGGGGCTTTAAAACCTGGAAAGTACACACAAGGGTTTCCTGGCATTTTTCAGCACTGACGGGATGGGGGGGTAAGGGGGGTTGATGATGTAGGCCCAGTAGGATGTCCCGGTGAGAAGGAGAATCAGAATATTTTCCAACGGATTCAATAATACGAACATATGAATTAAGAGCAGGTGTAGGCCATTCGGCCCCTCGAGCCTGCTCTGCCATTTGATTAGATCATGGCTGATCTGATTTTGACCTCAACCCTACTTTCCCGTCTATCTACTATAACCTTTGACTCCCTTGATAATCAGGAATCTGTCTAACTTGGCCTTAAAAATAATCAATGACCCTGCTTCCACCGCTCTCTGGGGAAGGGAGTTCCACAGACTCACGACCCTCTGAGGGAAAAAAAATCTCCTTATTTCCGTCGTAAATGTGAGATCCCTTATTTTTAAACTGTGTCCTCTTGTTCTAGTCTCTCCTACAAGGGGAAACATCCCCTCAGCATCTACCCCTTCTCGTTCACTCAGGATCTTATATTTTTCAAAAAGATCACCTCTCATTTTTCTAAACTCCAGTGTATAAAGGCCCAACTTGTTCAACCTTTCCTCATAGGAATCAGTCGAGTGAACCTTCTCTGAACCGCCTCCAAAGCAATTATGTCCTTTCTTAAATAAGGAGACCGAAACTGTACACAATATTCTAGATTTGGTCTCACCAATGCCCTGTACAACTGTAGCAAAACATCTCTACTTTTATATTCCATTCCCCTTGCAATAAATGACAACATTCAATTTGCCTTCCTAATCACTTGCTCTACCTGCATACTAACTTTTTGTGGTTCATGTACTAGGACACCCAGATCTCTCTCCACCTCAGAGTTCTGCAATCTTTCAATTTAAATAATATACTGCTTTTCTATTCTTCCTGCCAAAATGAACAAGTTCACATTTTCCCACATTATACTCCATCTGCCAATGTTTTGCCCACTCACTTAACCTATCTATATCCCTTTGCAGACTCCTTATGTCCTCTTCAAAACTTAGCTTCCTACCTACCTTTGTGTCATCAGCAAACTTAGCAACCATACATTCGGTCGATTCATCCAAGTCATTGATATAGATTGTAAATATGTGACTCCCAAGCACTCGTTACATCTTGACAACCTGAAAATGACCCATTTATGCCCACTCTCTGCTGCCTGTTAGCTAACCAATCCTTTATCCATGCTGACATGTTACCTTCTACACCATGAGCTCTTATTTTGCGTAGTAGCCTTTGATGTGGCACCTTGTCAAAAGCTTTCTGGAAACCCAAGAACACCACATGCACAGGATCCGCTGTATCTACGTTGCTTGCGTCTTCCTCAAACTACTCTAATAAATTAGTCAAACACGATTCCCCTTCACAAAGCCGTGTTGACACTGCCTGATTGCATTCAGATTTTCTAAGTGCCCTGCTATAACCTCCTTACTAATAGATACCAGCATTTCCCCTCGGACAGATGTTAAGCTAACTGGCCTGTAGATTCCTGCTTCCTGTCTCCCTCCTTTCTTGAATAGAGGAGACCACTGCACAGTCCTCGCGGAGCCGAAGTCCCGGGTTCACACTGAGGACACCATTCAACATGTTGTTTGGCACCATCACCGTGCTAAATGGGAGAGATTCAGAACGGATCTAGCAGCTCAAAACTGGACATCCATGAGGTACTGTGGGCCATCACCAGCAGCAGAATTGTATTTCATCACAATGTGTAACCTCATGGCCCGGCATATAACTCACTCTACCATTACCAACAAGCCAGTGGATCAACCCTGGTTCAATGAGGAGTGTAGAAGAGCATGCCAAGAGCAGCACCAGGCGTACCATAAAATGAGGTGCCAACCTGATGAAGCTACAACTCAGGACTACATCCATGCTAAAGAGCGGAAGCAACATGCTACAGACAGAGCTAAGGGATTCCACAACCAACGGATCAGGTCAAAGCTCTGCAGTCTTGCCACACCCAGTCGTGAATGGTGGTGGAAAATTAAACAACTAACGGAAGGAGGATGCTCTGAAAACATCCCCATCCTCATTGATGGCGGAGTCCAGCACGTGAGTGCAAAAGACTAGGCTAAACCGTTTGCAACCACCTTCAGCCAGAAGTGGATGATCCATCTCGGCCTCCTGCCGATATTCCATCATCAAAGAAGCCAGTCTTCAGCCAAATCAATTCACTCCACGTGATAGCAAGAAACGGCTGAGTGCACTGGATACAGCAAAGGTTATGGGCCCCGACAACATCCCGGCTGTAGTGCTGAAGCTGCGCCTCTAGCCAAGCTGTTCCAGTACAGTTACAACACAGGCATCTACACGACAATGTGGAAAATTGCCCAGGTATGTCCTGTCCACAAAAAGAAGGACAAATCCAATCCGGCCAATTACCGCTCCATCAGTCTACTCTCAATCATCAGCAAAGTGATGGAAGGTGTCGTCGACAGTGCTATCAAGCGGCACTTACTCAACAATAACCTGCTCACCGATGCTCAGTTTGGGTTCTGCCAGGACCACTCGGCTCCAGACCTCATTACAGCCTTGGTCCAAACATGGACAAAAGAGCTGAATTCCAGAGGTGAGGTGAGAATGACTTCCCTTGATATCAAGGCAGCATTTGACCGAGTGTGGCACCAAGGAGCCCTAGTAAAATTGAAGTCAATGGGAATCAGGGGGAAAACTCTCCAGTGGCTGGAGTCATACCTAGCACAAAGGAAGATGGTAGTGGTTGTTGGAGGCCAATCATCTTAGCCCCAGGGCATTGCTGCAGGAGTTCCTCAGGGCAGTGTCCTCGGCCCGACCATCTTTAGCTGCTTCATCAATGACCTTCCCTCCATCATAAGGTCAGAAATGGGGATGTTCGCTGATGATTGCAGTGTTCAGTTCCATTCACAACCCCTCAGATAATGAAGCAGTCCGAGCCCGCATGCAGCAAGACCTGGACAACATCCAGGCTTGGGCTGATAAGTGGCAAGTAACATTCGCGCCAGACAAGTGCCAGGCAATGATCATCTCCAACAAGAGAGAATCTAACCACCTCCCCTTGACATTCAACGGCATTACCATCGCCGAATCCCCCACCATCAATATCCTGTGGGACACCATTGACCAGAAACGTAATTGGACCAGCCATATAAATACTGTGGCTGCAAGAGCAGGTCAGAGGCTGGGTATCCTGCTGCGAGTGACTCACCTCCTGACTCCCCAAAGCCTTTCCACCATCTACAAGGCACAAGTCAGGAGTGTGATGGAATACTCTCCACTTGCCTGGATGAGTGCAGTTCCAACAACACTCAAGAAGCTCGAAACCATCCAGGAGAACGCAGCCCGCTTGACTGGCACCCCTTCCACCATCCTAAGCATTCATTCCCTTCACCACCGACGCACTGTGGCTGCAGTGTGTAACATCCACAGGATGCACTGCAGCAACTAGCCAAGGCTTCTTCGACAGCACCTCCCAAACCCGCGACCTCTACCACCTAGAAGGACAAGAGCAGCAGGTACATGGGAACTACACCAACTGCACGTTCCTCTCCAAGTCACACACCATCCCGACTTGGAAATATTTTGCCTTTCCTTCATTGTCGCTGGTTCAAAATCCTGGAACTCACTTCCGAACAGCACAGTGGGAGAATCTTCACCACCTTTAAGAAGGCGGCTCACCACCACCTTCTCAAGGGCAATTAGGGATGGGCAATAAATATCGGCCTCGCCAGCGACGCCACATCCCATGAACGAATAAATAAAACGACAATGTCAAACAGTTACATTGGGAGATAATGTAACACAGTCACATGGCTGTCAATGTAACCACAGTCACATGGCAGTCAATGTAACACAGTCACATGGCAGTCAATGTAAAACTTCACATGGCAGTCAATGTAACCACAGTCACATGGCAGACAATGTAACACAGTCACATTGCAGACAATGTAACACTTCACATGGCAGTCAACGTAACACAGTCACCCGGCAGTCAATGTAACACAGTCACATTGCAGTCAATGTAACCACAGTCAAATGGCAGTCAATGAAACCACAGTCACCTGGCGGTCAATTTAACTGCAGTCACATGGCATTCAATGTAACACAGTCACATGGGAGTCAATGTAACTAAGTCACCCGGCAGTCAATGTAACTGCAGTCACATGGCAGTCAATGTAACCACAGTCACATGGCAGGCAATGTAACACAGTCACCCGGCAGACAATGTAACCAAAGACACATGGCATTCAATGTAACACAGTCACACGGCAGTCAACGTAACACAGTCACCCAGCAGTCAATATAACACAGTCACATGGCAGTCAATGTAACAGAGTCACATGGCAGTCAATGTAACACAGTCACATGTCAGTCAATGTAACACAGTCACATGGCAGACAATGTAACGCAGTCACGTGGCAGTCAATGTAAAACAGTCACCCCGCAGACAATGTAACACAGTCACATGGCAGTCAATGTAACACAGTCACATGGCAGTCAACGTAACACAGTCACACGGCAGTCAATGTAACGCAGTCACACGGCAGTCAATGTAACAGAGTAACATGGCAGTCAATGTAACACAGTCACATGGCATTGAATGAAACTGCAGTCACTGGCAGTCAATGCAACATAGTCACATGGCATACAATGTAACACAGTCAAATGTCAGTCAATGTAACACAGTCACATGGCAGACAATGTAACACAGTCACATGTCAGTCAAAGTAACACAGTCACATGTCAGTCTATGTAACGCAGTCACATGGCAGACAATGTAACACAGTCAGCTGGCAGACAATGTAACACAGTCACATGGCAGCCAATGTAACACGGTCACCCGGCATTCAATGTAATACAGTCAGCCGCCAGTCAATGTAACACAGTCACCCGGCGGACAATTTAACCAAAGACACATGGCATTCAATGTAACACAGTCACACGGCAGACAATGTAATCACTGTCACATGGCAATCAATGTAACAGTCACCCGGCAGTCAATGTAACACAGTCTCACGGCAGTCAATGTAACAGAGTAACATGGCAGTCAATGTAACACAGTCACATGGCATACAATGTAACATAGTCAAATGTCAGTCAATGTAACACAGTCACATGGCAGACAATGTAACACAGTCACATGTCAGTCAAAGTAACACAGTCACATGTCAGTCTATGTAATGCAGTCACATGGCAGCCAATGTAACACATTCACATGTCAGCCAATGTAACACGGTCACCCGGCAGTCAATGCAATAGTCAGCCGGCAGTCAATGTAACACAGTCACATGGCAGGCAATGTAACACAGTCACCGGGCGGACAATGTAACCAAAGACACATGGCATTCAATGTAACACAGTCACATGGCAGTCAACGTAACACAGTCACCCGGCAGTCAATGTAAGACAGTCACATGGCAGTCAATGTAATACAGTCACGTGGCAGTCAATGTAACAGTCAAATGGCAGACAAAGTAACACAGTCAGCTGGCAGACAATGTAACCACAGACACTTGGCAGTCAATGTAACACTGTCACCCGGCAGTAAATGTAACTGCAGTCAAATGGCAGTCAATGCAACACAGTCACCCCGCACACAATGTAACACAGTCACATGGTAGTCAATGTAACACAGTCACAAGGCAGGCAATGTAACACAGTCACTCGGCAGACAATGTAACCAAGGACACATGGCATTCAATGTAACACAGTCACACGGCAAGACAATGTAACCACTGTCACATGGCAGTCAATGTAACACAGTCACACGGCAGTCAATGTAACACAGTCACATGGCAGACAATGTAACACAGTCACCCGGCAGACAATGTAACCAAGGGCACATGGCAGTCAATGTAACACAGTCACATGGCAGTCAACGTAACACAGTCACCCGGCAGTCAATGTAACACAGTCACCCGGCAGTCAATGTAAGACAGTCACATGGCAGTCAATGTAAGACAGTCAAATGGCAGTCAACGTAATACAGTCACATGGCAATCAATGTAATACAGTCATCCGGCAGTCAATGTAACTCAGTCATCAGGCAGTCAATGTAACACAGTCACATGGCAGGCAATGTAACACAGTCACATGGCATTGAATGAAACAGCAGTCACCTGGCAGTCAATGTAACACAGTCACATGGCAGACAATGTAACACAGTCACATGTCAGTCAATATAACACAGTCACATGTCAGTCAATGTAACACAGTCACATGGCAGACAATGTAACACAGTCAGCCGGCAGTCAATGCAACACAGTCAGCGGCAGTCAATGTAACACTGTCACATGGCATACAATGTAACACAGTCAAATGTCAGTTAATGTAACACTGTCTCATGGAAGACAATGTAACACAGTCAAATGTCAGTTAATGTAACACAGTCACATGGAAGACAATGTAACACAGTCACATGTCAGTCAAAGTAACACAGTCACATGTCAGTCAATGTAACGCAGTCACATGGCAGACAATGTAACACAGTCAGCTGGCAGACAATGTAACGCAGTCACATGGCAGACAATGTAACCACAGTCACTTGGCAGTCACTGTACCACAGTCACATGGCAGCCAATGTAACACGGTCACCCGGCAGTCAATGTAATACAGTCAGCCGGCAGTCAATGTAACACAGTCACATGGCAGGCAATGTAACACAGTCACCCGGCGGACAATTTAACCAAAGACAAATGGCATTCAATGTAACACAGTCACATGGCAGTCAACGTAACACAGTCACACGGCAGTGAATGTAACAGAGTAACATGGCAGTCAATGCAACAGTCACCCGGCAGTCAATGTAAGACAGTCACATGGCAGACAATGTAACACAGTCACATGGCAGTCAATGCAACACAGTCACAAGGCAGGCAATATAACCACAGTCACATGTCAGGCAATGTAAAACAGTCACATGGCAGTCAAAGTAACACAGTCACATGGCAGTCAATGTAATACAGTCACGTGGCAGTCAATGTAACACAGTCACATGGCAGACAAAGTAACACAGTCAGCTGGCAGACAATGTAACGCAGTCACATGGCAGACAATGTAATACAGTCACGTGGCAGTCAATGTAACACAGTCACATGGCAGACAAAGTAACACAGTCACTTGGCAGTCAATGTAACGCTGTCACCCGGCAGTACATGTAACTGCAGTCACATGGCAGTCAATGCAACACAGTCACCCCGCAGACAATGTAACACAGTCACATTGCAGTCAATGTAACACAGTCACATGGCAAGCAATGTAACACAGTCACCCGGCAGACAATGTAACCAAGGACAAATGGCATTCAATGTAACACAGCCACACGGCAAGACAATGTAACCACTGTCACATGGCAGTCAAAGTAACACAGTCACACGGCACTCAACGTAACACAGTCACCCGGCAGTCAACGTAACACAGTCACCCGGCAGTCAATGTAAGACAGTCACATGGCATCAATGCAAGACAGTCACATGGCAGTCAACGTAATACAGTCACATGTCAGTCAATATAACACAGTCACATTTCAGTCAATGTAACACAGTCACATGGCACTCAACGTAACACAGTCACCCGGCAGTCAACGTAACACAGTCACCCGGCAGTCAATGTAAGACAGTCACATGGCATCAATGCAAGACAGTCACATGGCAGTCAACGTAATACAGTCACATGTCAGTCAATATAACACAGTCACATTTCAGTCAATGTAACACAGTCACATGGCAGACAATGTAACACAGTCAGCCGGCAGTCAATGTAACACAGTCAGCCGGCAGTCAATGTAACACAGTCACATGGCATACAATGTAACACAGTCAAATGTCAGTCAATGTAACACAGTCACATGGAAGACAATGTAACAGTCACATGTCAGTCAAAGTAACACAGTCACATGTCAGTCAATGTAACGCAGTCACATGGCAGACAATGTAAAACAGTCAGCTGGCAGACAATGTAACGCAGTCACATGACAGACAATGTAACCACAGTCACTTGGCAGTCACATGTACCACAGTCACATGGCAGCCAATGTAACACGGTCACCCGGCAGTCAATGTAATACAGTCAGCCGGCAGTCAATGTAACACAGTCACATGGCAAGCAATGTAACACAGTCACCCGGCGGACAATGTAACAAAAGACAAATGGCATTCAATGTAACACAGTCACATGGCAGTCAACGTAACACAGTCACACGGCAGTGAATGTAACAGAGTAACATGGCAGTCAATGCAACACAGTCACCCGGCAGTCAATGTAAGAGTCACATGGCAGTCAATGTAATACAGTCACGTGGCAGTCAATGCAACACAGTCACATGGCAGACAATGTAAGCACAGTCACCCGGCAGACAATGTAACCAAGGACACATGGCATTCAATGTAACACAGCCACATGGCAAGACAATGTAACCACTGTCACATGGCAGTCAATGTAACACAGTCACCCGGCAGTCAATGTAACACAGCCACATGGCATTCAATGTAACACAGTCACACGGCAGACAATGTAACCACTGTCACATGGCAGTCAATGTAACACAGTCACATGGCAGTCAACGTAATACAGTCACCCGGCAGTCAATGTAACACAGTCACCCAGCAGTCAATGTAAGACAGTCACATGGCAGTCAATGTAAGACAGTCACATGGCAGTCAATGTAATACAGTCACATGGCAATCAATGTAACACAGTCACATGGCACTGAAAGAAACTGCAGTCACCTGGCAGTCAATGTAACACAGTCACATGGCAGACAATGTAACACAGTCACATGTCAGTCAATATAACACAGTCACATGTCAGTCAATGTAACACAGTCACATGGCAGACAATGTAACACAGTCACATGTCAGTCAATATAACACAGTCACATGTCAGTCAATGTAACACAGTCACATGGCAGTCAATGTAACACAGTCAGCCGGCAGTCAAAGTAACACAGTCACATGGCATTCAATGTAACACAGACACATGGCAGTCAATGTAACACAGTCGTCCGGCAGTCAATGTATTACAGGCACCCGGCAGTCAATGTAAGACAGTCACATGGCAGGCAATGTAACACAGTCACCCGGCAGACAATTTAACCAAAGACACATGGCATTCAATGTAACACAGTCACACGGCAGACAATGTAACCACAGTCACACGGCAGTCAAGGTAAAAGAGTAACATGGCAGTCAATGTAACACAGTCATCCGGCAGTCAATGTAACTCTGTCATCAGGCCGTCAATGTAACATGGTCACATGGCAGTCAATGTAACACAGTCACATGACAGTCAATGCAACACAGTCACATGGCAGACAATGTAACACAGTCACTTGGCAGTCAATGTAACACTGCCCCCGGCAAACAATGTAACTGCAGTCACATGGCAGTCAATGTAACACAGTCACATGGCAGACAATGCAACACAGTCACATGGCAGTCAATGTAACACCGTCACATGGCATTCAATGTAACACAGTCACATGGCAGACAATGTAACACAGTCACATGGCAGACAATGTAACACAGTCACATGGCAGTCAATGCAACACAGTCACATGGCAGGCAATATAACCACAGTCACATGGCAGGCAATGTAAAACAGTCACATGGCAGTCAAAGTAACACAGTCACATGGCAGTCAATGTAACACAGTCACCCGGCAGTCAAGGTAACACAGTCACATGGCAAACAATGCTACACAGTCACATGGCAGTGAATGTAACACAGTCACCCGGCAGTCAATGTAACTGCAGTCACATGGAAGGCAATGTAACACAGTCACATGGTAAACAAAGTAAAGCAGTCACATGGCAGACAATGTAACACAGTCACATGGCAGTCAATGTAACCACAGTCACATGGCAGGCAATGTAACACAGTCACATGGCAATCAATGTAACCACAGTCACATGGCAGGCAATGTAACCACAGTCACATGGCCGGCAATGTAACCACAGTCACATGGCAGTCAATGTAACACAGTCTCCCGGCAGTCAATGTAACTCAGTCACCCTGCAGTCAAGGTAACATGGTCAGATGTCATTCAGTGTAACACAGTGACATGTCAGTCAATATAACACAATCACCCCGCAGACAATGTAACACAGTCACATGGCAGTCAATGTAAAACAGTCAGCCGGCAGTCAAAGTAAAACAGTCACATGGCAGTCAAAGTAACACAGTCACCCGGCAAACAATGTAACAGAGTCACCCGGCAAACAATGTAACACAGTCACACGGCAGTCACTGTAACACAGTCACATGGCAGTCAATGTAACACAGTCACATGGCAGTCAATGTAACACAGTCACATGGCAGTCAATGTAACACAGTCACCCGGCAGTCAATGTAACACAGTCACCCGGCAGTCAATGCAACACTGTCACCCGGCAGTCAAGGTAACACAGTCACATGGAAGTCAATGTAACACAGTCCCATGGTAAACAAAGTAAAACAGTCACATGGCGGACAATGTAACACAGTCACATGGCAGTCAATGTAACCACAGTCACATGGCAGGCAATGTAACAGAGTCACATGGCAGTCAATGTAACACAGTCACCCGGCAGTCAATGTCACTGCAGTCACATGGAAGGCAATGTAACACAGTCCCATGGTAAACAAAGTAAAACAGTCACATGGCAGACAATGTAACACAGTCACATGGCAGTCAATGTAACCACAGTCACATGGCAGGCAATGTAACACAGTCACATGGCAGTCAATGTAACCACAGTCACATGGCAGGCAATGTAACCACAGTCACATGGCAGACAATGTAACTCAGTCACCCTGCAGTCAAGGTAACATGGTCAGATGTCATTCAGTGTAACACAGTGACATGTCAGTCAATATAACACAATCACCCCGCAGACAATGTAACACAGTCACATGGCAGTCAATGTAAAACAGTCAGCCGGCAGTCAAAGTAAAACAGTCACATGGCAGTCAAAGTAACACAGTCACCCGGCAAACAATGTAACAGAGTCACCCGGCAAACAATGTAACACAGTCACACGGCAGTCACTGTAACACAGTCACATGGCAGTCAATGTAACACAGTCACATGGCAGTCAATGTAACACAGTCACATGGCAGACAATGTAACTCAGTCACCCTGCAGTCAAGGTAACATGGTCAGATGTCATTCAGTGTAACACAGTGACATGTCAGTCAATATAACACAATCACCCCGCAGACAATGTAACACAGTCACATGGCAGTCAATGTAAAACAGTCAGCCGGCAGTCAAAGTAAAACAGTCACATGGCAGTCAAAGTAACACAGTCACCCGGCAAACAATGTAACAGAGTCACCCGGCAAACAATGTAACACAGTCACATGGCAGTCACTGTAACACAGTCACATGGCAGTCAATGTAACACAGTCACCCGGCAGTCAATGTAACACAGTAACCCGGCAGTCAATGTAACACTGTCACCCGGCAGTCAAGGTAACACAGTCACATGGAAGTCAATGTAACACAGTCCCATGGTAAACAAAGTAAAACAGTCACATGGCGGACAATGTAACACAGTCACATGGCAGTCAATGTAACCACAGTCACATGGCAGGCAATGTAACACAGTCACATGGCAGTCAATGTAACACAGTCACCCGGCAGTCAATGTCACTGCAGTCACATGGAAGGCAATGTAACACAGTCCCATGGTAAACAAAGTAAAACAGTCACATGGCAGACAATGTAACACAGTCACATGGCAGTCAATGTAACCACAGTCACATGGCAGGCAATGTAACACAGTCACATGGCAGTCAATGTAACCACAGTCACATGGCAGGCAATGTAACCACAGTCACATGGCAGACAATGTAACACAGTCACATGGCAGGCAAATTAACACAGTCACAAAACAGTCAATGTAACCGGTCACATGGTAGTCAAAGCTAAGCGAGATCGGAGGCGGATAACGAAGGGCCCGAGAGCGTGAGAGTTGAGCCAGGCATGATTGGAGGGAGGGAGATGGAGGAGGGCCCGAGAGCTGGAGAGCTGAGCTAAGGGAGATCGGAGGCGGAAAAAGGTCTTCATACCATGATATCAAACTTCATGAACTCAACCGTGAGTCACACTTCATTCATCATTAAGTGGTGTCACAATTCATGTAGCATTGCATGATGTCACACTTCATGCATCATACCATGACGTCACACTTCATTCATCATACCTTGACGTCACACTTCATGAACTAAACCGTGATGTCACACTACTTTTGTCATACCGCGATGACATACTCCATATATGATATCGTGATGTCACTCTTCATTCTACATATATCATATCTTCATGCCATACTTCCGACATCATACTGTGACGTCAAACTTCCTATATCATATATTGTTGTCACACATCATGGGTGATATCGTGATGTCACACGTCTTGCGTCCTACCATGATGTTCACCGAATGGCTCATTGCAATTTAATTATTTACAGGATACGTAAATCTTTACTGGACGGTCCCTGGGAATGTAATTGTTTACTGGATTCCAGCTACATATGTAAGTGTTTACCTGATGTTGCCTGGGAATGTAATTGTTTACCGTATGGCCCCTTTATATGTGGGTATGGTTTTAATGACTACTTTGTGTCTGTCTTCGCGAAAGTGGGGGACGCAGCACAGATTGTAGTTAAGGAGGAGGAGTCTGAAATATTGAATGGAATAAACATAGTGAGAGTGGAAGTATTAAGGGGTTTAGCATCCTTGAAAGTAGATAAATCACCAGGCCCGGATGAAATGTATCCTAGGCTTCTAAAATAAGCAAGGGAGGAAATAGCGGAGGCAATGACCATCATTTTCCGATCCTCCCTGGCTACAGTCATGGTGTCAGAGGATTGGAGGACTGCTAATGTTGTGCCATTGTTTAAAAAGGGAAAAAAAGAATTGACCTAGTAATTACAGCCAGTCAGTCTAACCTCGGTGATGGGCAAATTATTGGAATCAATTCTGAGGGACAGGATAAACCGTCCTTTAGAATGGCACAGATTAATCAAGGACAGTCAACATAGATTAGTTATGGGAAGGTCGTGTCTGACCAACTCGATTAATTTTTTTGAGGAGGTAACAAGGAGGGTCGATGAGGGTAGTGCATTTGATGTAGTCTACATGGAGTTTAGCAAGACCTTTGACAAGGTACCACATGGCAGATTGGTCAGCAAAGTAAAAGCCCACGGGATCCAAGGGAAAGTGGCAAATTGAATCCAAAATCGGCTCAGTGGCAGGAAGCAAAGGGTAATGGTCGACGGGTATTATTGTGACTGGAAGGCTGTTTCCAGTGGGATTCCACGGGGCTCAGTACTAGGTCCCTTTCTTTTTGTGGTATATATTAATGATTTAGACTTTAATGTAGGGGGCATGATTAAGAAGTTTGCAGATGATACAAAAATTGGCTGTGTGGTTGGTAGTGCGGAGGAAAGCTGTAGACTGCAGGAAGATATCAATGGACTGGTCAGGTGGGCAGAAAAGTGGCAAATGGAATTCAATCCGGAGAAGTGTGAGGTAATGCATTTGACAAAGTAAACACAAGGAAAGGGAATACACAATCAATTGGGGGATACTGAGAGGTGTAGATGAAGAGACCTACCTTGGAGTGCATGTCCACAGGTCCCTGAATGTAGCAGGATAGGTGGACAAGGTGGTTAAGAAGGCACACGGGATACTTTCCTTTATCAGCCTAGGCATAGACTATAAGAGCGGGGAGCTTATGCTGGAACTGTATAAAATACAGGTTCGGCCACAGCTTGAGTACTGCGTACAGTTCTGTTCACCAAATTACAGGAAAGATGTGATTACAGAAGAGAGGGTACAGAGGAGTTTTACGAGGATGTTGCCAGGACTGGAGAATTACAGCTATGATGAAAGATTGGACAGGCTGGGGTTGGGCTCCTTGGAACAGAGGAGGATGAAGGGTAATTTAATTGAGGTGTATAAAATTACGAGGGGCCGAGATAAAGTGGATTTGAAGGAACTATTTCCCTTATCAGAGAGGTCAATAACCAGGGGGCATCGATTTAAAGTAATTGGTAGAAGGATTAGACGGGGGTTGGCGATTTGATTTCAACCTGAGGGTGAGGGGGGTCAGGAAATCACTACCTGAAAGGGTGGTAGAGACAGAAACCCTCATCGCATTTAATAGATACTTGGATATGCACTTGATATGCCATAGCCTAAAAGACTACAGGCCAAGTGCCAGAAAGTGGGATTAGGCTGGGGAGCTCTTTTTCCACCGGCACATTCATGATGGGCAAAATGACCTCCTTCTGCGCCGTTAATGTTCTATGTTTCTATGTAAGTATTTACCAGACGGTTGCTGGGAATTTATTTGTTTACTGGACGGTCCCCGGGAATGTAAGTTTTTACCGTAATATCCCTGGTAATATAAGTGCTTACCTGATGGTTCCTGGGAATGTAATTGCTTACCGGACGTCGGCTGCGAATGCAAGTTTTCACCGGACAGTAACTGGGGATGTAAATATTTACCGGATTATCCTTGGAAAGGTAACTCTTTACCAGACTGATCCTGGGAATATAATTGTTCACCGGCTCTTCCGTGGGAATGTAAGTTTTACCGGATGCTCCCTGGGAATGTCCTCCTACTCGGACCTCGGACAATTCACCTTAGAATGTACGTAGGCAGCTTATTCCACCATCCCGGTTCAGATTTGCGACTCATTGTCTCCAGACCACAGATTATCGGCCATTCTGGGATGTCCAATTGCACCGGGGAGGGTGGATTGGACATAATATTGGATCGCGCTGTTTTTGATTTCGGAAAAGCCTGCAGCTCTTTCAGTTATTGAAATGATTTAATAATTACAGTAAACGGATATTTCGCCACTTTCTTCAACTGATCTCTGAACTTACTCTGGCTCACGGCATAAATACAAGTGTTTGTGCAGCAACTCAGAAGTTGAAGCATATTTCTTGTACATATCCAGGAAGAGATCCAACATCATCGAGAAAATGCCACATCCGATTCTACACGGAATGTACCATAAACATCGCCCATAACAGTATGAAATTCCCTGAGATAACAAACAGTAAAATAATTGATTTCCTGCGGTTCTCCATTTCTGGGTCACTGGAACTCTCCCCACTGCTGTGGCCCCGGAGTCTCCTGCGGACTCTGCTGGCCACTAAAATGTGTCTGGCGGTGAAAGCATTGAGCAGCAGGATCAGAACAAATGGGACACACGGGGCTAGAATATAATAAAAGAGTTCGATTACTGTCCACAATTGTGAATCAGTAACTTCGAGTGTTACATAACAAAACCACGGACTATTATTAAGTTGATATTTACTTGTTAACATAAAGTACCAGAAAGTGCTCTTTAAACAGCTCAGCACAGTCACTGTTCCCAGAACCACAGCCGCCGTTTTCTCAGTGCAATATTTAGTTTTCAGCTTCTGGCAACAAATGGCCACAAATCGATCAAAGGTGAAAGTTACTGTGAAACAGATAGAACAGTCTGTGGCTGCATAAAGCAGGACGGCGTGGATATTACACACGGGGATTGCTCGCAGGAAAAGAAACTGCTCCCGATAAACAATAGGAATCTGCCTCAATATCAGATCGATGATAACGACCTGTAGGTGGGCTGCTGCCATGGACACCAGGTAGCGAGTGACACATTTGGAGATTCCGCACTTCCGCTGAGACAGGATCACAATCGTCACTAAGTTAACTGTAAGGAAGGGAAATAAACAGGGAAATTATACATCAGGCTTGGAGCAAAAGCAATGATTTGATGGAGTTCGGGGTGAAATCTGCAACTCATTAACGACATCCAATAATATAATCTAATTCTATTACCTTTGGAGATGAATACAGTGTTTATTATAAAAATAATCTATAATACATTGTGGAATTAATAAATGAATGGGAATAAATACAGTATGAACAGTGACAGGTGTAAGATCAATGAGAGTTTAAATGATGGCTACACCTACAGCTTTCAGATAAAAGTACCGCCCGAGGTAACAGGAGCACTTCATGTCCTGGGATCAGTCAGAACCGGGGCGATTCGCTTCTGTGCCCCTGTGTTAGGGTGTGGGAAATCCCGCTTGTGTTTCTGCTCCTGGTTAGAATGTTAATGCGGTTGCATTATATTCAGAAATGAAATGAAAACAACTGAAAAAATGTATTAATTACAGGTAATTGTATTTTAAAAAGCACCAATGTAGTTTGCAAATTGTAAGATAACAAAATACAAGTTCACTACAGTTATAAAAATAACTAGACTGTAAGACATAATTTTAAGATTGAGTTTTCTACATTTTTGTTGAAATACACAAATTGGAGCAAATTGGAAGGAAGGTTTCCCAAATAATATTACAGATAACATCAATAAGAATGAGCTGGGATTTAAAATCATTTGAAACCATTGACCATGTATCGACCCACTAAATGAATTTATTAGCATCGAAATCAGACCACTTATCCAGCAGACAAAGTGGCCAGTGATTGCTTTTGTAAAGTATGTGAACACAAATGGAAGAGGCTTATTCTATTACCTTTTCACCTGTTGCTTTCCAACTCGTGCAGAGAATATTGGATGAGAAAATATCAAAGGATATTCAAAGAACGATAGAAAATATACATCACAGAAAGGGGCCATTCGGCCCAACGTGTCTCCCGTCGGCTCGAAGAACAATCAGGTGCCCATGCTAATCCCACCGTCCAGCACCCAGTCCATAGCCCTGCAGCTTACAGCACTTTAGGTGCAGGTCCAGGCACTTTTTAAAAAGAGTTGAGGGTCCCTGCCTCTACCACCAATTCGGGCAGCGAATTCCATGCACCCACCAGCCTCTGCGCAAAAAAAAAATCCTCATGTCCCCTCGAATACTTCCGCCAATCAGCTTAAATCAATGTCCTCTAGTTCTTGAACTCTCTGCTCGGGGTAACAGGTACATCCTGTCTACTCTATCTAAGCCCCTCTGAATTTTGTACACCTCAATCAAGTCTCCCCATCAGCCTCCTCTGCTCCAAGGAAAACAAACCCAGCCTATCAAATCTCTCCGCCTAGCGGCAATTTTCAAGACCTGGCAACATTCTTGTAAATCTTCTCTGCACTCTCTCCAGAATACTCCAGCTGTGGCCTTAGCAGCGTTTTATACAGTTCCATCATTACATCCCTGCTTTTATATTCTATACCTCGGCTAATAACGGAGAGCATTCCGTCTGCCTTCTTCACAACATTATCTACCCGTACTGCCACCTTCAGGGACCTGTGCACATGCATTCCAAGGTCGCTGACATCCTCTACCTCTCTCAATATATTCCCGTTTACTGCCTATTCCCTTTTACTGTCTGCCCTCCCTAAATGTATTACCTCACACTTCTCCGGGTTGAAATCCATTTGCCACTTTTCCACCCATTCCACCAACCCATTGATATCTCCTTGGAGTCTCCAGCTATCCTCTTTACTATCAAGTATATGGCCAATTTTTGTGTCGTCTGAAAATTGCCAATCATGCCCCCTACATTCAAGTCCAAATCATTAATGTATACCACAAAGAGCAAGGGACCCAACACTGAGCCCTGTGGCACAACACTGGAAACGGATTTCCATTCGCAAAGACATCCATCGACTTTTACCCTTTGTTTCCTGTCACTTAGCCAATTTTGGATCCAATTCGCCCAAATTTCCCTGTATCCCATGGGCTTTTACCTTTCTGACCAGTCTGCCATGTGGGACCTTGTCAAATACCTTACTAAAATCCATGTCGACAACATCCACTGCACTACCCTCATCAATCCTCCTCGTCACTTCCTCAAAGAATTCAATCAGATTTGTAAGGCGTGACCATCCCTGAACAAATCCATGCTGACTATCCCTGATTAAACCATGGCTTTCCAAGTGACAGTTTATCCTATCTCTCAGTATTGATTCGAATAGTTTGCCCACCACCGAGGTAAGACTGACCGGCCTATTATTGTTCGGCCTTTCCCTCGTACCCTTTTTAAACAATGGCACTACTTTTGCAGTCTTTCAGTCCTCCGGTACTTCACCTGTATCTAGTGAGGATTGGAAAATGATCCATTATTTCCTCCCTGTCTTCCTTCAATAGCCCAGGAAACAATCGATCCGGCCTTGGGGTCTTATCAACCTTCAAGTATTCCAGTCCCTCTAGTACGTCCTCTCTCGTTATGTTTACCTTATCCAATATTTCACACCTCTCCTCTTTAACTACTGCGTCCGGATCATCCCTTTCCTTTGTGAATACGGAGACAAAATATTCATTTAAAACCCTACCCACATCCTCTGCTTCTACACACAAGTTACCCTTATCATCCCTGATAGGTCCCACCTTTTCCTTAGCTCTCCTCTTGTTCTTAATGTACAGATAAAACATCTTTGGGTTTTCTTTAATCTTACCAGCTAATATTTTTTTCAAATGCTCTCTTTGCTTTCCTTATTTCCTTTTTTACGTCATCCCTGTACTTTCTATAATTCTTTAGGCTTTCTGCAGTGTTTAGTTTTCTGTGACAGTCATAAGCTTTCTTTTTCTGTTTTATCTTGCCCCGTATATTTCTAGACAACCAGTGGGGTCTAAATTTGGTAGTGCCACCCTTTATCTTTGAGGGGACGTGTCTGAATTGTAGAATTTCACTTTTTAGTGCCTCCCCCTGGCTTGCCTTTGATTTCTCCTCAAGTATTTGTGTCCAGTCCACTTCTGCCATATCCTCAGTACATCACTTACAATCAGGTGGGATTGTTTAACCTAAAGTACAATTGGAAATCATAGAGAGTCACTCTGGGTCTCACTGAGAGATCTGATAAACTGTGCCTGATGGGCATGGGATTCAACTGTAATTTCAAAACAAAGATTTGAAATGAAAATATATTGTAATCTAACAGAATAAACATTTTGTGAGACTGTGAATTACACTTGTAATCCGATTGCAACAATCGGAAGCAGCGATGCTAATCCTGAAATGGAGGCTGTGGAAATGAGGCACTGACTGGAGCTGAATCATAAGCGGATATCTTCAGACATTTAAAGATGTGTATGCGATCTGTCAGAATTTGATCCGGTGACTCTGTGTAAGTAACAACAGCCAGCAGAAGGTAACACGTCCACTAAACCATGAACACACTCGTCTGATCTGTTAGAAACGTTCAGTTTAGATAGCATACTGAAATTCGTTAAATAAAGAGCTCGTTTAATATAATTGCTTGAGTAGTATATAGTGCATGTGAATCTTGGTAAAACCATATCACATAGAGAATCAATAAATGGCTATAGATACTTACCAGGAACACCGGCAGCAGCACGGATAAAGACATAGTTAGGGTTAGGGTTAATTAATACAGTTAACCATGCTTTATAGAATTAATAGGTCGACATTGAGACTTACCAGGGACACCAACAGCAGCGAGGAGCGGATAGTAAATATTGTTTATATCCTGAAGCGTACTTAGTATCCGAAACTGTGTTAGAAATGATACAAAACTGATTTTCCAAAACATGATTTCACTTCTGTGAGAGTTGCTGATAGTCTTTGTGCTGCAGGCAACGCGCTGTCGGTATGAGGTGACACAGCGAAGGGAGCTCCTTATATGGAACAGAGAGATATCCCCGAGTGATAGAATTAGGTGTTTTGGTAACAGGCATTAATTACAGTCATTGAACAAACAGAGTAATTGAACCATATTCGTCACAATACGTTTGTACTACATAATTTAGTTCAACTTATTGTACACAGTTTTAAATTGAAGGTGAGCAAATCCGAAATACTTAACCTGCCCCTAAAATACCGAGAAAAGAATAGAGAAAACGGAGTTTCTCTTCCCGTATTGAGCTAAAACGGGAAAAAAAAGATGAGAAAGTTACAGAAAAAGGGAGGAATGAAAGAAGAGAAAAGCTGGATGGTCCAAAAGTGTTCTCTGTTTTGTTCCAGCCTAAACCATCAGGGTACAAATTTCACAACAAATACATTTTCCAAAATGGCAGAATCTGACCAGACACCGATCCCGGTGATGGGACAATGGAACCCGCCAAAATTACACTGTTCCCGCCTCAGTGCAGGAAATTAATTCCCAGGGCATTCTCCATTGCCTGAAACTACAACAAGAACAACAATTACTTGTTTCTAAACAGTGACCTTACCCAGTCAAAAACGTTATGGTGCTTTACAAAGGGGAGGAAAGAATAAATGGAGAAAAGGGTTGATAACAAGAATCAAAGGAGGACGCTTAAAACATTAACACGTGAGATAAAAGCCCTGTAAATATTTAAACACACCATGAAACGCTCTGGAAAAGTTCTCAGAATCACACTCTAAACTCTAACAGACTCATAGAAACAACCTGTAAATATTAATAAACTCACACAACTGTCATATAGACGCGAGCACACTCAGAGAAACACCCAGTACATATGTGTAGACATCACACAACTATCGGATAGACATGAACACACGAAGGGAAACACCCTGTAAATATTCATGGATTCACACAACTTTCATTGAAGTATGAAGAGATGCATTTTGGAAAGAAGAACGAGGAGACGCAATATAAATTAAATTGTACATTTTTAAAGTGGATGCAGGGAAAGGGAGACCTCGGATTCAAGAACACAAATCTTTGAATGTTGCAGGACAAGTTGAGAAGGCATTTAAAAAAGCATGGGCTTTATAAATAGAGGCAAAGAATACAAAAGAAAGGAAGTTGTGCTAAACTTTTATTAAACACTAGTTAGGCCTCAGTTGGAGTAATAGTGTCCAATTTTTGGCACCACGTGTTAGGAAGGGTGTCAAGGCATTTGAGAGGGATTAAAGGAGATCTACTGGAATGAGGGACTTCAGTTGTGTGGAGATACTGGAGAAGCTGGGATTGATCTCCTTAGGGCAGAGAAGGTTATAGGGCGATTTAATAGTGGTGTTCAAAATTATGAGAGACTTTGACAGAGTAAATAATTAGAAATTGTTTTCAGTGGCAACAGGGTCCGTAGCAAGACGACACAGATTTAAGGTCATTGGCAAAATAATCAGAGGAGAGTTAAGGAGCATTTATTCCACAGTGAGCTGTTATGATCTGACATTCACTGCCGGAAATGCCCCTCCTGCAAGATGTGGGAAGTCATGGACACTACCAGTGTCCCTGCCGACCATGTGTGCAGGAAGTGTGTCCACCTGCAGCTACTGACCGATCGTATCTCGGAGCTGGAGCTGCGGGTGGACTCACTTTGGAGCATCCGCGATGCAGAGAAACTCGTGGATAGCACGTTTGGCGAGTTGGTCACACCGCAGGTAAAGGGAGTACAGGCAGGAAGTGAATGGGTGACCACCAGGCAGAGTAAGAGGTGCAGGCAGGTAGTGCAGGGGTCCCCTGTGGCCATCCCCCACTCAAACAGGTATACAGTTTTGGATACTGTTGGGGGTGATGGCTCACCAGGGGAAGGTGGCAGCGGCCAGGTTCATGGCACCGTGGCTGGCTCTGCTGCATAGGAGGGCAGGAAAAAGAGTGGCAGAGCTATAGTGATAGGGGACTCGATTGTAAGGGGAATAGACAGGCGTTTCTGTGGACGCAACCGAGACTCCAGGATGGTGTGTTGCCTCCCTGGTGCAAGCGTCAGGGATGTCTCGGAGCGGCTGCAGGACATTCTGGAGGGGGAGGGTGAACAGCCAGTTGTCGTGGTGCATATAGGTACCAACGATATAGGTAAAAAACGGGATGAGGTCCTACAAGCTGAATTTAGGGAGTTAGGAGTTAAACTAAAAAGTAGGACCTCAAAGGTAGTAATCTCAGGATTGCTACCAGTGCCACGGGCTAGTCAGAGTAGGAATGACAGGATAGCTAGGATGAATACGTGGCTTGAGAGATGGTGGAAGAGGGAGGGATTCAAATTCCTGGGACATTGGAACCGGTTCTGGGGGAGGTGGGACCAGTACAAATTGGACGGTCTGAATCTGGGCAGGACTGGAACTAATGCAGTGTTTGCTGGTGCTGTTGGGGAGGGTTTAAACTAAAGTGGCAGGGGGATGGGAACCGATGCAGGAAGTCAGTGGGAAGTAAAGTGGTGACGGAAACAAAAGGCAGTAAGGGAGAGTGTACAAAACATGACCGGACAGATGGTCTGAGAAAGCAAGGCAAAGACCAAGGGAAGTCCAGATTAAACTGCATTTATTTCAATGCAAGAAGTCTGAGGGGCAAGGCAGATGAACTTAGGGCATGGATGGGTACATGGGACTGGGATGTTATAGCTATTACTGAAACATGGCTAAGGGAGGGGCAGGACTGGCAGCTCAATGTTCCAGGGTACAGATGCTATAGGAAAGATAGAGCAGGAGGTAAGAGAGGAGGGGGAGTTGCGTTCTTGATTAGGGAGAACATCACGGCAGTAGTGAGAGGGGATATATCCGAGGGTTCGCCCACTAAGTCTATATGCGTAGAACTGAAAAATAAGAAGGGAGAGATCACCTTGATAGGATTGTACTACAGACCCCCAAATAGTCAACGGGAAATTGAGGAGCAAATATGTCAGGTGATCACAGACAGCTGCAAGAAAAATAGGGTGGTAATAGTAGGGGACTTTAACTTTCCCAACATTGACTGGGACAGCCATAGCATTAGGGGCTTGGATGGAGAGAAATTTGTTGAGTGTATTCAGGAGGAATTTCTCATTCAGAATGTGGATGGCCCGACTAGAGAGGGGGCAAAACTTGACCTCCTCTTGGGAAATAAGGAAGGGCAGGTGACAGAAGTGTTAGTGAGGGATCACTTTGGGACCAGTGATCATAATTCCATTAGTTTTAAGATAGCTATGGAGAATGATAGGTCTGGCCCAAAAGTTAAAATTCTAAATTGGGGAAAGACCAATTTTGATGGTATTAGACAGGAACTTTCAGAAGTTGATTGGGAGAGTCTGTTGGCAGGCAAAGGGACGTCTGGTAAGTGGGAGGCTTTCAAAGGTGTGTTAACCAGGGTTCAGAGTAAGCACATTCCTGATAAAGTGAAGGGCAAGGCTGGTAGAAGTAGGGAACCATGGATGACTCGGGAGATTGAGGCCCTAGTCAAAAAGAAGAAGGAGGCATATGACATGCATAGGCAGCTGGGATCAAATGGATCCCTTGAAGAGTATAGTGATTGCCGGAGTGGAGTTAAGAGAGAAGTCAGGAGGGCAAAAAGGGGACATGAGATTGCTTTGGCAGATAAGGCAAAGGTGAATCCAAAGAGCTTCTACAAATACATAAAGGGCAAAAGACTAACTCGGGAGAGAGTAGGGCCTCTTAAGGATCAACAAGGTCATCTATGTGCGGAACCACAAGAGATGGGTGAGATCCTGAATGAATATTTCGCATCGGTATTTACGGTTGAGGAATGCATGGATGTTAGGGAACTTGGGGAAATAAATAGTGATGTCTTGAGGAGTGTACATATTACAGAGAGGGAGGTGCTGGAAGTCTTAACGCGCATCAAGGTAGATAAATCTCCGGGACCTGATGAAATGTATCCCAGGACGTTGTGGGAGGTTAGGGAGGAAATTGCTGGTCCCCTAGCAGAGATATTTGAATCATCGACAGCGACAGGTGAGGTGCCTGAAGATTGGAGGGTAGCAAATGTTGTGCCTTTGTTTAAGAAGGGCGGCAGGGAAAAGCCTCGGAACTACAGACCGGTGAGCCTGACATCTGCAGTGGGTAAGTTGTTAGAGGGTATTCTGAGAGACAGGATCTACGGGCATTTGGAGAGGCAGGGACAGTCAGCATCGTTTTGTGAGTGGAAAATCATGTCTCACAAATTTGATTGAGTTTTTTGAACGGGTAACCAAGAAGATAGATGAGGGCTGTGCAGTAGACGTGGTCTACATGGACTTCAGCAAAGCCTTTGACAAGGTACCGCATGGTAGGTTGTTACATAAGTTTAGATCTCACGGGATCCAAGGTGAGGTAGCCAATTGGATACAAAATTGGATTGACGACAGAAGACAGAGGGTGGGTGTCGAGGGTTGTTTTTCAAACTGGAGGCCGGTGACCAGCGGTGTGCCTCAGAAATCGGTGCTGGGTCCGCTGTTAGTTGTTATTTATATTAATGATTTGGATGAGAATTTAGGAGGCATGGTTAGTAAGTTTGCAGATGACACCAAGATTGGTGGCATTGTGGACAGTGAAGAAGATTATCTAGGATTGCAACAGGATCTTGATAAATTGGGCCAGTGGGCCGATGAATGGCAGATGGAGTTTAATTTAGATAAATGTGAGGTGATGCATTTTGGTAGATCGAATCGGGCCAGGACCTACTCCGTTAATGGTAGGGCGTTGGGGAGAGTTATAGAACAAAGAGATCTAGGAGTACAGGTTCATAGCTCCTTGAAAGTGGAGTCACGGGTGGATAGGGTGGTGAAGAAGGCATTCAGCATGCTTGGTTTCATTGGTCAGAACATTGAATGCCGGAGTTGGGATGTCTTGTTGAAGTTGTACAAGACATTAGTAAGGCCACACTTGGAGTACTGTGTACAGTTCTGGTCACCCTATTATAGAAAGGATATTATTAAACTAGAAAGAGTGCAGAAAAGATTTACTAGGATGCTACCGGGACTTGATGGTTTGACTTACAGGGAGAGGTTAGACAGACTGGGACTTTTTTCCCTGGAGAGTAGGAGGTTAAGGGGTGATCTTATAGAAGTCTATAAAATAATGAGGGGCATAGATAAGGTCGATAGTCAAAATATTTTCCCAAAGATAGGGGAGTCTATAACGAGGGGGCATAGATTTAAGGTGAGAGGGGAGAGATACAAAAGGGTCCAGAGGGGCAATTTTTTCACTCAAAGGGTGGTGAGTGTCTGGAACGAGCTGCCAGAGGCAGTAGTAGAGGCGGGTACAATTTTGTCTTTTAAAAAGCATTTGGACAGTTACATGGGTAAGATGGGTATAGAGGGATATGGGCCAAGTGCAGGCAATTGGGACTAGCTCAGTGGTATAAACTGGGCGACAAGGACATGTTGGGCCGAAGGGCCTGTTTCCATGTTGTAACTTCTATGATTCTATGAAATGCGAGATTGTGTGTTTGTGGGAGCAGATAGAATAGTAAATTTCAAAAGGGAATTGGAATTATACTTGAAATGGAAAAGTGTGCTGGGCTGTGGGGAAAGAGCAGGAGAGTGGGACTAATTGGATTGTTTTATAAAAGAGCCAGCACAGGCATGATGGGCTGAATGACCGCATTCTGAGCTGTATCATTCTATTCTATGATACTATGATAGACACTTGAACAATTTCAATTTCTGTCAGACTGCCTTTATTTACAGGCGGTTTATGTGAGAATGCTATTATTTACAGGGTCTTGCAAAGAGATTTCAAATGTTTAAAGGTTCTTCTGTGATCCTGTTAATATTTAAAGGTGATTCGGTTAATATGTTAATGTTTAAGTGTGATTCTGTGAATCTGTTAATGTATAAGGGTGATTCTGTGAATCTGTTAATGTTTAATTGAGATTCTTTCAATCTGTTATGTTTCAGGGTCTTTCTGTGACTCTGTTAATGTTTAAGGGTTATTCTGTGAAACAGTTAATGTTTAAGGGTGTTTCTGTGAACCTGTTAATGTTTAAAGATGATTCTCTGAAACTGTTAATGTTTAGGGTGATTCTGTGAATCTGTTAATGATTAATTGTGATTCTTTCAATCGGTTAATGTTTAAGGGTCTTTCTATGAATCTGTTAATGTTTAAGGGTGATTATGTGAAACAGTTAATGTTTAAGGGTGATTCTGTAAATCTGTTAATGTTTAAGGGTGTTTCTATGAACCTGTTAATGTTTAAAGATGATTCTCTGAAACTGTTGATGTTTGAGGTTGATTCTGTGAATCTGTTCATGTTTAAGGGTGTTTCTGTGATTCTGTTTATGATTAAGGGTGTTTCTGTGAATCTGTTAATATTTCAGTGCGATTCTGTGAATCTGTTAATGTTTAAGGGTGATTCTGTGAATCTGTTAACGTTTAAGGGTGATTCTGTGAATCTGTTAACGTTTCCGGGTGATTCTGTAAATTTGTTAATCTTTAAGGGTGATTCTTTCAATCTGTTAATGTTTAAGTGTTATTCTCTGAATCTGTTAAGGTTTGAGGTTGATTCTGTGAATCTGTTTATGTCTAAGGGTAATTCTGAGAATCTGTTAAGTTGTGCTGAGTGCTTCTGTAAGAACGTTAATCTTTACCGTGTATTTCTGTGAGTCTGTTGTTTACAGGGTGTTTCAGTGAGACTGCTAATTATTGCAGTGTGGTTATTTTGCGAGTATTATTATTTACAGGAATATGCTGTCACTTTGGACATGTTATTTGGATGTTTCTTTTGCAAGTGTTTCGGCCCATCGTGCCTGTGCCTGCTCTTTGAAAGATCTATCCGATTAGTCTCACTCCCTTGGTCTTTCCCCATAGACCTATAAATGTATGCTTCTCGTGTATTTATCTAATTCCCTTTTGAAATCTACTATTGGAATTGCTTCCACTGCCCATTCAGGCGTTTCATTCCAGATCATAACAGCTCGCTGCATAAAAATGATCTCCTCATCTCACCTCTTTTACCAATCACCGTAACTCTGTAACCGCTGGTTACTGACACTCCAGGCAGTGGAATCAATTTCTCCTTTTGTACTCTACCAAAAACCCGCCTAATTTTGCACACCTCTATCAAATCTCCCCTTACATTTCTCTGCTCCAATAGGAATAACCCCAGCTTCTCCAGTATCTCCACATAACAGAAGTCCAGCATCCCTGGTAACATTCTTGTAAATCTCTGCTGCACCCTCTCTACGACCTTAACATCCTTCCTAAAGTGTGGTGCCCAAAGTTGGACACAATACTCCAGCTGGGACCTAACCAGTGATTTATAAAGGTTTAGCAAAACGTCCTCGCTTTTGTACTCAAGGCCTCTACTTATAAAGTCAAGGATTCCGTACGTTAATTTAACAGCCTTATGAACTTGTCCTGCATTCTTCAAAGACACGTTGACAAAACTGGGCATTGATGAGGCGCTGTCGACCATCAGAAGCAGCAGAATTTTATTCCAGCACAATCTGTAACCTCATAGCCAGGCATATTTCTCACTCTACCTTTACCAACAAGCCAGGGGATCAACCCCGGTTCAACGAGGAGTGCAGAAGAACATGCAAGGAGCATCACCATGCATACCTCAAAATGAGTTGCCAACCTGTTGAAGCTACAACTCAGGACTACATCCATGCTAAACACCGGAAGCAACATGCTACAGACAGAGTTGAGCGATTCCACAACCAACGGATCAAATGAAAGCTCTGCAGTCCTGCTACATCCAGTCGTGAATGCTGGTGGATACTTAAACAACAAAGAGGAGGAGGAGGCTCCGTAAACATCCCCATCCTCAATGAGAGCAGAGTCAAGCACGTGAGTGCAAAAGACAAGGTTGAAGCGTTTGCAGCCATCTTCAGCCAGAAGTGCCGAGTGGATGATCCATCTCGGTCTCCTACCGATATCGCCACCATGACAGAAGCCAGTCTTCAGCCAATTCGATTCACTCCAGTGATATCAAGAAACGGCTGAGTGCACTGGATACAGCGAAGGCTATGGGCCCCGAAAGCATCCCGTCTGCAGTGCTGAAGACTTGTGCTCCTGAACTAGCCGGGCCTCTCGCCAAACTGTTCAAGTACAGCTACCACACTGGCATCTACCCGACAATGTGGAAAATTGCCAAGGTGTATCCTGTCCACAAAAAGCAGGACAAATCCAATCCGGCCAATTACCGTCCCATCAGTCTGCTCTCAATCATCAGCAAAGTGATGGAAGGTGTCGTCGACAGTGCTATCAAGTGGCACTTACTCACCAATAACCTGCTCACCGATGCTCACTTTGCGTTCCGACAGAACCACTCGGCTCCAGACCTCATTACAGCCTTGGTCCAAACATGGTGAAAAGAGCTGATTTCCAGAGGTGAGGTGAGAGTGACTGCCCTTGACATCAAGGCAGCATTTGACCGAATGTGGCATCAAGGAGCCCGAGTAAAATTGAAGTCAATGGGAATCAGGGGGTAAACTCTCCAATGGCTGCAGTCATACCTAGCACAAAGGAAGATGGTAGTCATTGTTGGAGGCCAATCATCTCAGCCCCAGGACATTGCTGCAGGAGTTGCTCAGAGCAGTGTCCGAGGTCCAACCATCTTCAGTTGCTTCATCAATGACCTTCCCTCCATCATAAGGTCAGAAATGGGGATGTTCGCTGATGACTGCACTGTGTTCAGTTCCATTCGCATCCCCTCAGATAATGAAGCAGTCCGAGTCCGCATGCAACATGACCTGGACAACATCCAGGCTTGGGCTGATGAGTGGCAAGTAACATTCGCGCCAGACAAGTTCCAGGCAATGACCATCTCCAACAAGAGAGAGTCCAACCACACCACTTCACATTCAACGGCACTACCATCACGGAATCCCTCACCATCAGCACCCTAGGGGTCACCATTGACCATAAAATTAACGGGACCAGCCATATAAATACCGTGGCTACAAGGGCAGGTCAGAGGCTGGGTATTCTGCGGTGAGTACCTCACCTCCTGACTCCGTTTCCACCATCTGCAAGGCACACATCAGGAGTGGGATGGAATACTCTCCACTTGCCTGGATAAGTGCAACTCCAACAACACTCAAGAAGCTCGACACCATCCAAGATAAAGCAGCCCGCTTGATTGGCACCCCATCCACCACCCTAAACATCCACTCCCTTCACCACCGGCGCACGGTGGCTGCTGTATGTACCATCCATAGGATGCACTGCAGCAACTCGCCAAGGCATCTTCGACAGCAGCTCCCAAACCCGCGACCTCTACCACCTAGAAGGACAAGGGCAGCAGGCACATGGGAACAACACCACCTGCACGTTCCCCTCCAAGTCACACACCATCCCGACTTCGAAATATATTGCCGTTCCTTCATCATTGCTGGGTCAAAATCCTGGAACTCCCTTTCAGCAGCACTGTGGGAGAACCTTCACCACACTGACTGCAGCGGTTCAAGAAGGCGGCTCATCACCACCTTCTCAAGGGCAATTATGGATGGGCATTAAATGCTGGCCTCACCAGCGACGCCCACATCCCATGGACGAATAAAATAAAACACACATCCCTAGTTCTTTCTCCTCCTGCACCCCATTTGAGAATATAACATTTAGTTTATATTTCTTCTCCTCCTCCTTCCTTCCAAAGTATACCAATTCGGACTTCCCTGCATTAAATTTCATCTGTCATGTGTCTGCCCAATTCTTCAGTCTCTCTATGTCCTCCTGCAATCTGCTATCATCCTACTCAATGTTTACTGCATTTCCAAGTTTCTAATTTGAGCACTGTCAAACTTTTAAGTAGGAAAGTGTTAATCAGACAGCCCTCCGTCCACTAATGTTATACTGCTATTGGTCAATTTAGATTCAGTGGCCAAAGAACTATTGAGTCAATACTTAAAGCACTGGTCAGTTTCGTCACAGTAAAGATACTACAGTGCAGACTGATGCTAATATTCCAGAGAACTTTATTCAGTTGATAACAAGTTAGTTCAGCAGACAGAATAAATCTGCGATTCAATCATCCTTTTCAGAAAGCGGGAGATTCGGATGGAATGGTACAGATTGTCAATTAGAGGTTTCACTTGGGAGAATAGCAACAAGAGTGAAACTATCGTCAAGATAAAGTTGGGGAATTGCACCGGTCCGTGGAAAAAGATCTAAAGGTGTTGATAAGAGAGAAGCTCATTGACATTCTGCGTATGTGGAGTTGTATTCCGTAATGCAGAAACTGTGGGTTGTCAGGTAGGAGGGGTAAGGAAAAGATATAAAAAGTAAGCGTTGGAACGGATACTTGGGATTCGATTCAGGTCTAGCGTTATATAGATAAGTTAAGTGAGTGGGCGAGTAGATGGCAGATGGAGTATAATGTGGAGAAATGTGAAATTATCCACTTTGATGGGAAGAATAGAAAAGCAGAATATTTTTTAAAGTTGTGAGACAAAGAATTGTTGGTATCCAGAGGGATTTCGGTGTCCTTGTACATGAATCGCAGCAAGTTAACATGCAAGTTCAACGATCAATTATGAAGGCAAATGGTATGCTAGCCTTTATTGTCAGTTGGTTGGAATATTAGAGTAAGGAGGTCTTGCTGCAATTCGATAGAGCTCTGGTGAGACCTCACCTGGAATACAGTGTACAATTTTGGTCTCCTTAACTAAGGAAGGATATACTTGCCCTGGAGGAGGTGCAATAGAGGTTCATTAGGTTAATTCTTGGGTCGAGGGGGTTTCCCGATGAGGAGAGATTGAATAGAATGGCCTGTATTCTCTGGAGTTTAGAAGAATGAGAGGTGATCAGGAGAGAGTGAGCGGGTGGCGATAAAGCAGCAGCTGGTGAAAGCCCGACAGTGGAGCGAGAGTCGGAGGCGATAAAGCCCGAGAGTGGAGCGAGAGCGGGAGGCGATAAAGCAGCGGCCGACAGATAGAGTTGGAGTCAACTGACCACAGTTGAAATTGAAAGAGTTGAAATTGGATGGTGAATATTGGTGAGTATTATTGTTTTGTTTTCTCTCTAAGTTAGGGCGCAGGGTTAACTTAGTACTCAAATCAATAAATATAACTAGATAATTTCATTAGTTAATATAACTAAAAAAACCGAGCAAATAAAAACTAAATAAAATATGTAAAGTAATGTTTGTTCGCCAAGCGATGGCAGAGCAGGTGATGTGTCATAAAAGCAGCATATGGGAGTTGGTGGAAACCAGTGAGATCCCCGGCAACCACATCTGCAGTAACTCGAGGAACTTCGGCTCAGAGTTATTAAGCTGGAGCCTAAGCTGCAGATATTGCAATGCATCAGGGACGGGGAGATTCACTGGACAGGGAGCAAGGACTACAGGGAGGATGGGCAAACTGACGACAGTACTGTGGTACAGGAGGCCATACAAGCGGTGGGGAGGAGTAAAAAGGAATGTGATGGTCCTAGGGGATAGTATAGTCAGAGGGATAGACACTGTTCTGAGCAGCCGTGATCGAGATTCCTGAAGACTTTCTTGTCTGCCCAGTGCCAGGGTTGAGGACATCTCCTCAGGGCTGGAAAATAATTTGCAGCTTGAAGGCAAGGATCTAATTGTCGTGGTCCACGTATGAACAAACGATATAGGTAGAACTAAGAATGAGGTTCCGGTGAGACAGTTTGTTGAGCTAGGGCCTAAATTAATAAGCAGAACCTCAAAAGTAATAATCTCTGGATTACTTCCTGAGCCACGTGCAAATTGGCATAGGAACAAACAGGTCAGAGAGTTAAATGCGTGGCTGAAAGAGTGGTGTGGGAGGAAGGGGTTTCGATTCATGGGGCACTGCCACCAGTACTGGGGAAAGAGAGAGTTGTTCCGATCGGTCTTGCTCCACTTAACAGGCTGGAACCAGCGTTCTGGCGAATTGAATAACTAGGGCTGTGGATAGAGCTTAGGGGAAATTTACAAATCTAATGAGAAAAGTTAAGAGAATAGAACAGTGCAGTGACTTGGGTAAAGATATAGTCCAACAATTTTATTTGAAAATCACAAGCTTTCGGAGGCTTCCTCCTTCCTCAGGTGAATGTCAAGAAATCCTCGAACCTTTCGCATTTATAAATCACAGAACAATACCTGGTGATTACAGAAAGTCTTTCCAACTGCCCGTTGCCAAGGCAATCAAAGTGTTCAGACAGAGAGGTGTTACCTACAGGGCCAAAATGCGAAAGGTTCGAGGATTTCTTGACATTCACCTGAGGAAGGAGGAAGACTCCGAAAGCTTGTGATTTTCAAATAAAATTGTTGGACTATAACTTGGTGTTGTAAAATTGTTTACAATTGTCAACCCCAGTCCATCACCAGCATCTCCACATCTTGGGTAAAGATAAGCAGAGTGTGGCAGGAAGGGACTGAGAGTTTGCCAATAATAGTGCAACAACAAGTAAGGTCAAAGCAGGAAAAATGGTAAAAAGTCAAATTTAAAGGCTCTTTGTCTGAATGTACGAAGCATTCGTAACAAGATAGATGAATTAATTGCACAAATAGAGATAAATGACTTTGAACTAAGAGCCATTACAGAGACATGGCTGCAAAATGACCAAGGTTTGGAACTAAATATTCCAGGCCATTTAGAAAAGACAAGCAGAATAGAAAAGGAGGGGGTGCAGCCATAATAATAAAGGATGACTTAAGGACAGCAGTGAGAAAGGATCTTGCTCGGAAGATCAGGAAGTAGAATCAATATGGGTGGAAATTAGAAATAACAAGTGGCAGTAAAAACTGGTGGGAGTAGTTTATAGGCTCCCTCATAGAAGCGAAACAGTTGAACAGACTAGTACTCATGAAATAATGGGATTTTGTAACAATGGAAATGCAGTCATCATGGGGGACTTTAATCTGCATATAGACTGGTCAAATCAAATTGGCAAAAGTAGTTTGGAAGACGATTTTACGGGATGTATTCAAGACGGTTTCCTAGTGCAATACATCATGGAACAAATCAGGGAACATGCTATCACAGATCTTGTATTATTTAATGAGATAGGCTTAATTAGTAATCTCACAGTAAAAGAACCTCTGGGGAAGAGTGATCATAATATGATAGAATTACACATTGAGTTGGACAGTAAAGTACTTAAGTCAGAAACTAAAATCTTAAACTTAAAGAAAGCCAATTCCATAGGTATGATGGGCGAGTTGTAAAAGCTAGGTTGGGAAATTAAATTAAAGGGTTAACAGTTGAAAATCAAAAGCAATCTTTTAAAGAAATATTTCAAAATTCTCAAAAAATGTACATTCCATTGAAAAATTGATAACTCCACGGGAAAACTGATCCATCCGTGACTAACTGAAGAAGTTAAGGCGAGTATTAGATTGAAATAAGAAGCCTGTAATGTTGTCAAGAAGAGTAATAAGCCTGTGGATTGGGAAAGTTTTAGAAACCAACAAACGACGTCCAAAAATTGATAAAAAGGGAGAAAATAGAATATGAAAGTAAACTGGCAAGAAATATATAAACGGATTGTAAGAGCTTCTGCAAGTATGTAAAAAGGAGAAGAGTAGGAAATGTAAACGCTGGTCCCTTAGAGGCTGAGACAGGAGAAATTATAATGGGGAATCAGGAAATGGTAGATGCGTTCTAAAATATTTTGAACCTGTCTTCACAGTAGAAGACACTAAAAGCATACCAAAATGGTGTGGAACCAAAGGGTAAATGAGAGTGAGGAATTAAAACAATTAATATCAGTCGAGAAAAAGTACTGCTCAAACTAACCGGACTAAAAGTCGAAAAATCGCTCGGACCTGATTGTCCACATCATCGGGTTCTAAAAGAGGTGGCTGCAGAGATAGTGGATGCTTTGTTTATGATATTCCAAAATTCTCCAGATTCTGGAACGGTCCCAGTGGACTGGAAGGTAGCAAATGTAACCCCACTATTCAAGAACGGAGGGTGAGAGAAAACAGGTAACTTCAGGCCAGTTAGCCTGACATCAGTCGTCGGGAAAATGCCAGAATCCATTATTAAGGAAGTGGTATCAGGGCATATGGAATATCAAAATATGTTTAGGCAGAGTCAACATGGTCTTATGGAAGGGAAATCGTACTTAACAAATTTATTAGAGACTTTTGAAGATGTAACCAGCAGGGTAGATGAAGGGCAAACATTGGATGTCGTATATTTGGATTTTCAAAAGGCATTCCATAAGGTGACAAATAAAGGGTTGTTACACAAGTTTAGAGCTTATGGGATTGGGGTAATATAGAGGTATGTAGAGGCATGGATGGACGATTGGTTAAAGGACAGAAAACAGAATGTAGGGATAAATGCATCATTCTCAGGTTGGCAGGCTGTAATTAATGGGTGCCGCAAGGATTGGTGCATGTCCCTCAACTAATTATGGTGTATAATTGACTTAGATGATGGGACCGAGTGTAATATATCCACGTTTGCTGACGATACAAAGCCAGGTGGAAAGTAACCTGTGAGGAGGAAAAAATAGTCTGCAGAGGGATATAGACAGGTTAAGAGTGTGGGCAAAAAGGTGCCAAATGGAGTAGAACGTGGGGAAATGTGGTTATTAATTTTGGTAGGAAGAATAGAAAAACATTTTTTTTTAAATGGTGAGAAACTATTATATGTTGGTGTTGAGAAAGACTTGGGTGTCCTCGTACAAAAACACAAAAAGTTAGTATGCAGGTGCAGTAAGCAATTAGGATAGCAAATGTCATTTTGGCCGTTATTGCCAGGGGAAGTACAAGAGTAAGGAAGTCTTACCACAGTTGTACAGGGCTTTGTTGAGACTTCAACTGGAGTACTGCGTACAGTTTTGATCTCCTCATCTAAGGAATTATATTCTTACCATGGAGGCGGTGCAATGAAGGTTTACGAGGTTGAATAGAATGGGCTTAAACTCTCTGGAGTTGAGAAGAATGAGAGGTGATCTCATTGAAACATATAAGATTACGAGTGAGCTGGAGAGATTGTTTCCTCTGGCTAGAGATCCTCAAACGAGGGGGCATAATCTCAGGGTTATGCGTCGGCCATTTAAGACAGAGATGAGGAGGAATTTCTTCACGCAGAATGTTGTGAATCTTTGGAATTCTCTACCCCAAAGTACTGTGGGTGCTGAGACATTGAATATATTCAAGGCTGAGATGGATAGATTATTGGAGTCTAGTAGAATCAAGGGATATGGGGATTGGGCGGGAAAGTGGAGTTGAGGTCGATGATCAGCCGTGATCTGATTGAATGTCAGAGCGGGCTCAAGGGGCCGTATGGACTACTCCTGCTATTATTTATTATATTCTTATTTTCCTATCAAGCATTACCTGGATCTTATTCTGGGCGGTTTGTGAATGAACTTCAGTTCCTGGTTCCACAGAGGCTTGCTTCAAGCTGATTGGTGGAGGGGACACGATGATCATTTCCTGCTCTCACCGCTCAGCGAAGCCCAGGAAATGACGCTGCAATGATTGGTGGAGGGGATATGGTAACGATTTCCTCCTCTCAGAGAAGCCCAGGAAATGACGCTGCACTTCTTGCAGCACTCAATTGAAACAAGTTGTCGCTTTCCAGACCGCAGAAATTTTGTGTGTGAGTCAGTTACTTAACAACGGTGGGCGACATATGTTCGCCGCTCAGAGCAATTTCCGAGCTCAATCTCATTAGGTTTAGCGTGTTTATGGAAAAGGACCAGGAACAATCAAATGTGAAAATACTTAACTGGCTAATTTCAGTGAGTTGAAAATGGACCTGGCCAGGTGGATTGGAATCAAAGATTGGCAGGTAAAGCAGTAACTGAGCATTGGGAGGCCTTCAAATGGGAGATAGTTTGGTTACAGCGTCGACACATTCCCAAGAGGGGAAAAGAAGGACATCCAAAGCTAGAGCTCGCTGATTGACTAAAAATAAAGAGATTGAAATGAAACTGATAAAGGATTCTTATTGTAAAAGTCCGGTTCACAATTCAGTAGAGAATCAATCTGAATCCAGAAAGTACAGAGGAGATCTGAAAAAGGAAATTGGAGGGGCAAAGATAATGGATGAGATTAGATTAATGGGTTACATAAAAGTGAAAGTCTTTTATAAATATATAAATTGTAAAAGGGTGATCAAAGGACGGGAGTGGGGCGACTAGGGACCAATAAGGAGATATTCTTTGCAGGCAGGGAACGTGGTTTAGGTAGTGAATGATAATTTTTTTTCCGTCTTTTCTAGAGAAGTGGATGCTGCTAATTTAGCAGTAAAGGAGGAGGGAGTAGCGAAATTGGATAGGATGGAGAAAGATAAAGAGGTGATGCTAAAAGATTGTCAGTGCTCAAAGTCGAAAAGTCACCCGGTCCGAATTGGTTGGAAGTAAGGGTGGAAATTGCGGAGGCTCTGGCCACGGCTTCCAATCCTCTTTTGATATGGGAGTGGTGCCAGAGGGCGGGAGGATTGCAAATGTTACACCCCTATTCAAAAAAGGGTAGGGACAAGCAAGGCAACTACAGGCCAGTCAGCCGAACGTCAGTGGTGAGGAAACTTTTAGAGACATTTATCAGGCACAAAATTAATTTGCTCTTGGAAAACATTGGTTAAAAAATGTAAGCCAGCACGGATGAGTTAAAGACAAATCGTTTTTGACTAACTTGAATGAGTTAGTTGATGATCTAACGGAGAGTTGATGAGGTCAGTGGAGTTCATTTTGTGTATATGAACTTTCAAAAGGCGTTTGATAAAGTACCACATAATAGACTTGTTAGCAAAATTGAAGCCCATAGGATTAAAGGGCCAGTCGCTACATTGATAAGAAATTGTCAAATGGACAGAAAGCATAGAGTCGTGGTGAAAGTTTGTTTGTGAGACTGGAGGAAATGTGCAGTAGTATCCTCTAGGGGTCGGTGTTGGGACCACTGCTTATTTTAATATATATTAATGACCTGGACTTGGGTGCAGATATGCTCCTCCTGTGTCCCTGGCGACCATGTTTGCAGGAAGTGTGTCTAACGGTATTTCAGAGCTGCAGCTGAGGGTGGATTCATTGTGGAGCATCCGTGATGCTGATACCATCGTGAATAGCACATTCAATGAGGTGGTCACACCTCAGGTAAAGATTACGAAGGCAGAAGGGAAATGGGTGAGCGCCAGGCAGAGTAAAGGGACTAGGCAGGTAGAGCAGGAGACTCCTGGGGACATCTCCCTCTCGAACAGATATATCGCTTTGGATACTGTTGGGAGAGATGGCTTATCAGGGGAAAGCAGCAAGAGCCAATTCCGTGGCAGCACTGGTGGTTCTGCCGCACAGGAGGGGAGGGAGAAGAGTGGCAGGGCTATAGGGATGGCGGAATCAACTGTAAAGGGAAGAGATAGGCGTTTCTGCGGCAACAAGCGTGACTCCAGGATGGCATGTTGCCCCCCCTGGTGCTAGGGTCAAGGATGTCACGGAGCGGCAATAGTGATCATAACATGATCGAGTTCAAGGTAGTGTTTGAAACGGAAAAAAGTTAATCAGCTGCTAAGATTCCAGACTTGGGTAAGGCCAACTTCAATAAGATGAGACAGAGACTGTCCACAGTAAACTGGGCAAATATGTTAATGAGTAAAACGACTGATGATCAGTGGGAAATGTTTAAAGAAACATTTAACGTGATACAGAATTTGTGTATTCCCCCGAGGGGCAAGAACTCTACTTGCCATAAAAAAACAGCCATGGACAAATAAAGTGGTAAGGGACAGTATACGACATAAGGAAAGGGCATACAAAAAGGCAAAAATGGCACAGATCATGGTGAATGGGAAAGATACAAAGATCAACAAAGGGTCACAAAACAGATAGTAGGAGCTACAAAAGAGAGTATGAAAAGAAACTTGCAAGGGATATCAAAACCAATACGAAGAACTTTTATAGTTATATTAGGAAAAAGAGGGTGGTCAGGAGCAGTGTTGGCCCCTTAAAAACTGAAAGCGTGGATATTGTCATTGACAATGGGGAAATGGCGGACATGTTGAACAATTGCTTTGAGTCAGTATTTACAGTAGAAAAAGGGGATAGCATGCCGGAAATCCCAAGAAAACTAATATTGAATCGGGGATAGGGACTCGATAAAATTAACATAAGTAAAACAACAGTAATGAAGAAAATAATAGCACTGAAGAGTGACAAATCCCCAGGACAAGATGGTTTCCATCTCAGGGTTTTAAAGGAAGTAGGTGAGCACATTGCGGATGCACTAACTATAATCTTTCAAAGTTCTCTAGATTCAGGAACTGTCCCTCTAAATTGGAAAATTGCACATGTCAATCTGCTTTTTAAGAAAGGAGAGAGAGGGAAACCAGGGAATTATAGACCAGTTAGCCTATCATCTGTTGTGGGGAAAATGCTGGAGTCTATAATTAAGGATAGGGTGACTGAACACCTCAAGAATTTTCAATTAATCAGAGAGAGCCAGCATGGATTTGTGAAAGGTAGGTCGTGCCTGACAAACCTGATTGAATTTTTTGAAGAGGTGACTGAAGTAGTGGAGAGGGGAATGACAATGGATGTTATTTATATGGACTTCCAGAAGACATTTGATAAAGTCCGACATAAGAGATGTTAGCTTAGATGGAAGCCCAGGGAATCGAGTGAAAAGTACAGACTTGGTGAGAAAGTTTGCTCAGCAAAAGGCGACAGAGAGTAGGGATAATGGGTAGGTACTCACATTGGCAGGATGTGACTAGTGGAGTCCCGCAGGGATCCGTCTTTGGGCCTCAATTATTCATAATATTTATTAACGACTTAGATGAAGGCATATAAAGTCTTATATCTAAGTTTGCCGATGACACAAAGATTGGTGGCATTGTAAGCAGTGTAGATGAAAACATAAAATTACAAAGGGATATTGTTAGATTAGGTGAATGGGCAAAACTGTGGCAAATGGAATTCAATGTAGACAAATGTGAGGTCATCTACTTTGGATCAAAAAAGCATAGAACAGGGTACTTTCTAAATGTGAAACGTTAAAAACAGTGGATGTCCAAAGGGACTTCGGAGTTCAGGTACATTGTTCATTGAAGTGTCATGAACAGGTGCAGAAAATAATCAATAAGGCTAATGGAATGCTGGCCTTTATATCTAGAGGACTAGTGTACAAGTGAGCAACAGTTATACTGCAGCTATACAAAACCCTGGAGTAATGTGAGCAGTACTGGGCACCGCACCTTCGGAAGGACATATTGGCCTTGGAGGGAGTGCAGCGTAGGTTTACTAGAATGATACCAGGACTTCAAGGGTTAAGTTACGAAGAGAGATTACACAAATTGGGGTCCTATTCTCTTGAGTTTAGAAGGTTAAGGGGTGATCTGATCGAAGTTTGTAAGATATTAAGGGGAACCGATAGGATGGATAGAGAGAAACTATTTCCGTTGGTTGGGGATTTTAGGATTGGGGGCACAGTCTAAAATTAGACCCAGACCTTTCAGGAGTGAGTTTAGAAAACATTTCTACACAGAAAGGGTTGTAGAAGTTTGGAACTCTCTTCCGCAAACAGCAATTGATACTCGTTCAATTGTTAAATTTAAAGTTGAGATAGATAGCTTTTTGGCAACCAAAGGTATTAAGGGTTATGGGCCAAAGGCAGGTAAATGGAGTTAGATCACAGATCAGCCATGGTTTAATCAAATGGCGGAGCAGGCACGAGGGGCTGAATGGCCTACTCCTGTTCCTATGTTCCGAAAATTTCTAAGTTTGTAGATGACAGGAAACTCGGAAATGTGGTGAACAGTGAGGAAGATAGTGACAGACTTGAGAACGATCTAGTCAGACAGGTGAAATGGTGTACCTATACAAGTATTGGCAGGAAAATTTGAGAAGGCTGTTAAAAAAACACGCGAGATCTTTGGCTTTATAAATGGAGGTATAGAGCTCTAAAGCAAGAACGTTTTGCTAAACTTTTATAAAGGACCTGTCGGGCCCCAGCTCAGGCATTGTTACAAATTCTGAGCACCATATTCTAGGAATTATATCAAGGCCTTGGAGAGGGTGCAGAGAAGATTTACTAGAATGGTACCTGTTATGACGTAGTCTTTCGTGGAGTGACTGGAAAGTCTGAGCTTGTTCTCCTTGGAGCAGACAAGATTAAGGGGAGATTTGATAGAGCTGTTCAAAATCATGAAGAGTTTTGGTCCAGTAAGTAATGTGAAACTGTTCGCATTGGCAGAATTGTTGTTAACCAGAAGACAGAGATTTATGGTAATTGACAAAAGAACAAGATGTGACTTGAGGAAAGAAAACCCGCAGTTATTTGTTATGAACTGGAATGGTAGAAGCAGATTCAATAATAACTTTCAAAAGGGAATTGGATAAATACTGGAAGTAGAAAATTTTGCAGGGCTATGGGGAAAGAGGAGATTACTGGGACTAATTGAATAGCTCTTTCAAAGAGACAGCTCAGCACGGTGGGGCGAATTGCATCCTGTGCTGTGTCATTCTGTGATTCCATCGGTGTACGATGAATAATAAGCATGGAAAATTAAAGAGATCTGTCAGCCCTGATTGACAATAAATTGAAGCTGTCGTAAAAATGCTCGGTGACGCTGAATAACACAACTGTTGGGTTGTATTAAATGGTCAACATTGAGCTGAAATGGTGAGGTCACCCTGTCATTTCATAAATCATTACTGAGACCTCAATTAGAATGTGTTTACAGTACTGGTCGCCACAGTAGGAAAAGGATACTACAGCTGGATATAGTAGACAGCAATCAGAATGAGTGAGCGGATGGAGGGATTCAGTTCTGAGGAGCGTTTATGTAAATTGTATATGTTTTCACTGGAACAGAGAAGGTTGAGAGTTTATTTGATTACAGTTTTTAGGATTCTAAATGGACTAGATAATGTGGACCATGAAAAGATATTGCACCTTTCCAGAAACATAGTTTCAGAGGACATGACCAGCGCTTGAAGTTTGGTGAATTCAAAACTAAACTGCAGAAATAATATTTCAGTGTGCAAGTGATACCTCTATGGAACAGACGCACTATGGAGACGGTGAAGCAGTCAGTATTGATTCATTCAAATGTAAATTTGATAGATTTAAATCTTAAAATAGTATTTTGGTGTACAATGTATGAATAATTTGATGTGGAGATGCAGGTGATGGACTGGGGGTGGACAAATGTAAGGAATCTTACAACACCAGGTTATAGTCCAACACATTTATTTTAAAATCACAAGCTTTCGGAGATTATCCCCTTCGTCAGATGAATGAGTGAAAAGGTTCTCAAATCGCATATCTTATACTAGGCTGGGACAGCATCACACCAATCAAAAGGTGTCGTTGTTATTCAAACAGGCCAGTCACGGAGAACAGCACGTCCCAGTACACTGGATATACATTGTGTCAATTACACAGACGGGCAGAAAGAAACCCAAAATGGCAGAGAGAGAGAGAGAATATTAAAAAACATATTTTTTTTCCCTTTTTTGCTGGTGGGGTTACGTGTAGCGTGACATGAACCCAAGATCAATTGTCAACCCCGGTCCATCACCGGCATCTCCACATCATGGATTTACCTTGGTCTCTTATCATTTTGTAATTCTTACGTGTCACTTGGTATAATTGCTGCAAGACCGTGACTTTCACATTCGTGTTCTGTTCTTTCCAAAGTTACTAAGATTATATTCTGATCATCATTGCGCCGAATTATACCTTTCTGCAATACCAGTGAAAATTGTTAGTGTAACAGTGGTTAGTGTAACTGTTTGTTCAATGACGTGGTTAATATCCGTCACCATGGAATACAATTCTCCCAGGAGAGGTGTTCTCTACAATAAATACGGCGCTGAATTCATCATCTTATCTCAATGTCTGAGGAGAACAACGTCTCCAGCATCAACTGGAATCATCAGTCCACCAACAAACTAAACGAATGGATTCGTTCCTGATGGTAAAATATCTGATACTCTGGACACTTTACGATTTCCAAAAGATTTACTATCCCATCCTCGCTGCTTTTGGTGTTCCTGGTAAGTCTTTATATCTAGTTATTAATTCTATAAACCATATTTCACTGTATTACTGTTCTTGTTATTTACTATCCCCTCGTCGCCGCTTTTGTGGTTCCTGGTAAGCCTCTATTTCCAGTTACTGATTCTGTGACTAATGTAACACTGTAACACTGGTCTTGTAATGTACATCATGACATCCAGCTAACTGTTACATTCAGAATACTCATCTTACTGTGTTATTTATAATATGACGCTCCTCTTTGCTATGATTGGTATAATACGGCGCTCCTCTTACTGTGATTGGTATAACATTGCGCGCCTCCTACTTTCTTTGGTATGATACCGTGCTCCCCTTACTGTATTTGGTATAATTATGCGCTCCTTTTGGTTTTTTAGTATAATACCGCGCTCCTCTTTCAGTGTTTCGTATAATACCGCGCTCCCCTTCCTGGGTCTGATGCAATACTCGAGCTTCCTCACTGCGATTATTTGACAGTCACCCATTCACTGGAATCAGCTGAATGAATCGTCTGCCCTTTTTTTTACCGCTGTTTGCTCCACATGGTTCAAGAACTCTTTGAGGTTCTAAAATCAGCAATTTCACTGAACGATTCCCGGCCTTCATCAGATTATTGTCTTTGTTATCCACTGAAACCTGTATCAGTTCACAAATTCTCAGCATGAGTTTGCCAGGGACCTTTAACTCCAGCTCCATGTGGTTCAGGTTGTGGGAGGAATGATTCAGTTCCCGTCAGCTGCCTCACTTCTCCCCATCTCCCTCACTGCACCAGTGTCACTGCCCCCGGATGCTGAGGACAGAAATGCAAGTGCAACATGTATCAGGATCAATTCTTCATTTTATTATATTGCAGTGGATCTATCTCCAATCATTGCTGTGAAATAACCATTTAGTCCCAGACCAGTCTGACACGGTTCAAAGGATCTATCAGCGAGTCTCACGCTGATTTTCTACCATCTCCTGCTATTCCACAATACAACTGAGTTCATTTCATTTTTTCCTCTTTATTTTATGGATATGTAACCACGCGATTCTTACTGGAGTACGATTTATGTTTCATTTTAGCACATTCCCTGTTTCATTTCGTGAAACTATTTGATGATCACGAACAGGTGAAACCCAGAAGCCCAGCGCTGCTCCTGTGTTCAGATCTTTAATGTTTTAATGTTGTCAAACTGTTTGAAATAACTGATCATTCTTATAAACGTTATTGTAAAATAAATGGACAGTCGGCCTTTAAAATGAATTACAATTTCCACATTGCAAACACTGGATGTGAAGGTTCTGATTTTACTAATTATTCCATTACTGGTTGAAGTCTCTGCAAACGATCAACTTAAAGTCCCAAATAGTTCCTCTCCTGTCCGTGCCTCATGTCCACTGTCACCTTACATAGCAACCGTTCCACATCCCATAATTACTTCTGGGTGTGGTGGCGATGTGTTTACGACTTCGTCGCTCCTTTTTATTGTAGATATATTAGTCTTGTCTGTTTAAGATTGATGTATTTTTGACCCTCTGGTCTGTTTCTCCCATAAAAAGTTTTCTCTTGCCCAAATATCACAGTCAAATTCTGAGCACGACCATCAAACTAATAAAGAGCTTCCTTAGAATGTTGCTACTATTGATTTCATCAGCGCTGTCAAATCATCCTGCAAGGACTCCATGCAATCATCCTGCACTCGACATTGATTTGGTTTTCACTTTCTCATAAACACATTACTGGAGCAGTGAGAGAATATATATTTATCACATTTAATTAAGGTGAAATAGTCAATTGGATATGTACTTGAAAAGAAAGAATGCAGAATTATGGGGAAAGTGGAGAGTGGGTTTACAGGATGGCTCATTCAGAGAGCTGGCAGGAGCACGATCGGCCGAAGTGCCTCATTCTGTGCTTCAGGATTCTATGATTCGAAGTTTCAGTGTTCCTGAGAGTCTATGATTTTCTGATTCTATGATTCTATGATATTGTGATTATGTGATTTTTCTGATTCTATGATTCTATAATACTGTGATTCTATGATTATTTCTGTGACACGGGCGCCTTTGTACTGAGAGTTTACTATAATTTGCTTGTCTTCCGCTGAATTGCAGTTAACTTAATGACGATCATTGTCCTGTCTCGTGGAAAGTGCGGACTCTCCAAATGTGTCACTCACTACCTGGTGGCCATGGCAGCGGCGGATCTACTGGTCGTTTTCACTGATCTGATATTGAGGCAGATCCCCATTACTTATCGTTCACAGTTCACTTTTCTATACCACATTCCCGTCTGTAATATTCACGCCGTCCTGCTTTATGCAGCCACAGACAGTTCTGTCTGGTTCACCGTCACTTTCACCTTTGATCGATTTGTGGCCATTTGTTGCCAGAAGCTGAAAACTAAATATTGCACTGAGAAAACGGCGGTTGTGGTTTTAGGAACAATAACTGTTCTGTTCTGTTCAAAGAATATTTTTTGGTACTTTTTCTATAACGGTGATTATATGTTATCCAATAGCCCCTGGTTCTGTGGTGTGACAAGCGGTGTTCCATATTCACAGATATGGACAGGTATTGAATTCCTTCACTATCTTCTAACTCCGGGTGTCCCATTTGTTCTGATTCTGCTGCTCAATGCTTTAATTGTCAGACACATTTTAGTGGCCAGCAGAGCCCGCAGGAGACTTCGGGGGTCACAGCAACAAGGAATGTCCCAGTGACTCAGAGATGGAGAACCGAAGGAAATCCATCATTTTGCTGTTTGTTATCTCGGGGAATTTCATCCTGTTATGGGCGCTGTTTCTGGTGTTTGTAATTTCTCAGCGAATGTTTTTGATGGAGTATTCCTCTTTATATCTCCCTAAATTCGTACAAGAAATGGGATTACACAGTGTGCTGAGAGTTCGGTACGTGTGGGAGTTGAAGGGTTAATCTCTTTAAATCTAGTGCATATTGCTTCAACTGTTTAAGGTCAATTTAAAAGTTTAAATTTCTAAGTTTCTGTCAGGTGTGGGAGTTGAAGGGTTAATCTCTTTAAATCTAGTGCATATTGCTTCAACTGTTTAAGGTCAATTTAAAAGTTTAAATTTCTAAGTTTCTGTCAGGCTTCAGCAGAGAGCTGCTGTAGCAAGTTAATTGGTTAGCTAGATTCAATTGGTCCCTGAAGGTGGGGCAGGCCTGACTCATCTGAGTCTCAACTGTAGAAATACAGGGGCCTGTCAGTGCGGACTGCACGGTGTGCGGATATTACACAGTGTGCTGAGAGTTCGGTACGTGTGGGAGTTAGGTGAAGTGGGGGAAGGAGGTGCTGCTTTGCCTTGCTTTTCCTGCAGAGCGGTAGTGGACCTGAGAGCGGTGAGCGGCGGGAGAGAGCGAGACCAGAGCGGGGATAAAAACAGCGCGGAGAGAGCGAGACCAGAGCGGAGATATAAACAGCGCGGAGAGAGCGAGACCAGAGCGGAGATATAAACAGCGCGGAGAGAGCGAGAGTTCAGTCGGTGAGCGGCGGGAGAGAGCGAGACCAGAGCGGAGATATAAACAGCGCGGAGAGAGCGAGAGTTCAGTCGGTGAGCGGCGGGAGAGAGCGAGACCAGAGCTTACTCTGAGAGCGAGACTCTGAGACCAGCGGCAGTTCGGGGTGACGTCACCAGTCAGAAAGTGACGCGGCACAGGGGAGGCAGCTGATTGGTGAGTAGGTTCAGGTGAGTATTTCTACCATTTTACTGTACGTAAAGTAATAAGAAAGGGAAGATCTGCAGGTCTTATAGCAGATAGTGTTTTTTTTAGTGAACCTAGGTCGCTAGTATAGTTAACATTTTCTAATTTCAACGTAATTTAAAAGGGGTAACTCAGCTAAGGCAAGTCATGGCAGCAGACCTCGCACCCGTGATATGCTCCTCCTGCAAGATGTGGGAAGTCATGGACACTACCAGTGTCCCTGCCGACCATGTGTGCGGGAAGTGTGTCCACCTGCAGCTACTGACCGATCGTATCTTGGAGCTGGAGCTGCGGGTGGACTCACTGTGGAGCATCCGCGATGCAGAGAAACTCGTGGATAGCACGTTTAGCGAGTTGGTCACACCGCAGGTAAAGGGTATACAGGCAGGAAGTGAATGGGTGACCACCAGGAAGAGTAAGAGATGCAGGCAGGTAGTGCAGGGGTCCCCTGTGGCCATCCCCCTCTCAAGCAGATATGCCACTTTGGATGCTGTTGGGGGGGATGACTTATCAGGGGAAGGCAGCAGCAGCCAACTTCCTGGCACCACGGGTAGCTCTGCTGCACAGGCTGGGAGGAAAAAGAGTGGCAGAGCTATAGTGATAGGGGACTCAATTGTAAGGGGAATAGACAGGCGTTTCTGCGGCCGCAACCGAGACTCCAGGATGGTGTGTTGCCTCCCTGGTGCAAGGATCAAGGATGTCTCGGAGCGGCTACAGAACATTTTGGAGGGGGAGGGCGAACAGCCAGCTGTCGTGGTGCACATAGGCACCAACGATATAGGTAAAAAAGGGGATGAGGTCCTAAAAGCAGAATATAGGGAGTTAGGAGGTAAATTAAAAAATAGGACCTCAAAGGTAGTAATCTCAGGATTGCTGCCAGTGCCACGTGCTAGTCAGAGTAGAAATAGGAGGATATTTCAAATGAATACGTGGCTAGAGGAATGGTGCAAGGGGGAGGGATTCAAATTCCTGGGACACTGGAAACGGTTCTGGGGGAGGTGGGACCAGTACAAACCGGACGGTCTGCACCTGGGCAGGGCCGGGACCACTGTCCTAGGAGGAGTGTTTGCTAGTGCTGTTGGGGAGGGTTTAAACTAAAGTGGCAGGGGGTTGGGAACCTGAGCAGGGAGAGAGAGGAAAGCGTAACAGGAAGGGACAGAAGGTATGGAGTAATAGGTAAAGTGTTAAAAAAGGAAAAAGCAGGAACTAAGCGTCACAAAACAGATTTGAAAGTTCTTTATCTGAATGCACGTAGCATTCGTAATAAAATGGACGAGTTAACGGCACAAATAACTACGTATGGGTATGATCTTGTGGCCATTACAGAAACATGGCTGCAGGGTGACAACGACTGGGAATTAAATATGCCAGGGTATTTAACAATCAGGAAGGACAGGCAGGAAGGAAGGGGAGGTGGGGTGGCTATGTTAATAAAGGAAGGAATCACTGTAATACAGAGAAATGATATTGGGGCAAAGCATCAAGATAATGAAACAGTTTGGGTGGAGATAAGGAATAATAAGGGAAAAAAAACATTAGTGGGCGTAGTATATAGGCCTCCTAATAGTTGCAACTCTGCTGGAAGAAGTATTAATCAGGAGATAGTCGGGGCATGTAATAAGGGAACAGCCATAATTATGGGGGATTTTAATTATCATATTAACTGGACAAATCAAATTGGGCAGAGCAGCCTTGAGGACGAGTTCATTGAGTGCATCAGGGATGGATTTCTTGAGCAGTATGTAACTGATCCTACAAGGGGGCAGGCAACCTTGGACCTGGTCCTGTGTAATGAGTCAGGATTAATTAATAATGTCCTAGTTAAGGATCCCCTTGGAATGAGCGACCACAACATGGTTGAATTCCATATCCAATTAGAGGGTGAGAAGGTTGATTCTCAAACAAGCGTACTGAGCTTGAATAAAGGAGACTATGATGGTATGAGAGCGGAATTGATTAAAGTGGACTGGGAAAATAGATTAAAGGGTAAGACGGTACATGAGCAGTGGTGTTCATTTAGGGAGTTATTTTACAACTTTCAAAATAAATATATTCCACTGAGGAAAAAAGGGTGTAAAAGAAATGACAGCCACCCGTGGCTAAGTAAAGAAATCAAGGATAGTATCCGACTAAAAACAAGGACATATAAGGTAGCCAAACTTAGTGGGAGGATAGAAGATTGGGAATTCTTCAAAAGACAGCAAGAAGTAACTAAAGGATTGATTAAGAAAGGGAAGTTAGATTATGAAAAGAAATTAGCAAAAAATATAAAAACAGATAGCAAGAGTTTCTATAGTTATATAAAAAGAAAAAGGGTGGCTAAGGCAAACATAGGTCCCTTAGTGGATGAGACCGGGAAATTAATGGTGGGAAACATGGAGATGGCAAAAATGCTGAACAAATATTTTGTTTCAGTCTTTACAGTAGAGGACACTAAGAATATCCCAACACTGGACAAACAGGGGACTCTCGGGGGGGAGGAGCTAAATACGATTAAAATCACTCAAGAGATGGTACTCAGTAAAATAATGGGACTCAAGGCGGATAAATCCCCTGGACCTGATGGCTTCCATCCTAGGGTCTTGAGGGAAGTGGCAGTAGGGATTGTGGATGCTTTGGTGATAGTTTTCCAAAATTCCCTGGACTCAGGAGAGGTCCCGGCAGATTGGAAAACTGCTAATGTAACACCGTTATTTAAAAAGGGTAGTAGGCAGAAGGCTGGAAATTATAGGCCAGTTAGCTTAACATCTGTGGTGGGTAAAATTTTGGAGTCTATTATTAAGGAGACAGTAACGGAACATTTAGATAAGCATAATTTAATAGGACAAATTCAGCATGGCTTTATGAAGGGGAAGTCATGTCTGACAAATTTGCTTGAGTTCTTCGAGGATATAACGTATAGGGTGGATAAAGGGGAACCAGTGGACGTAGTGTATTTAGACTTCCAGAAGGCATTCGACAAGGTGCCACATAAAAGATTATTACTTAAGATAAAAAATCACGGGATTGGGGGTAATATTCTGGCATGGGTGGAGGATTGGTTATCGAACAGGAAGCAGAGAGTTGGGATAAATGGTTCATTTTCGGACTGGCAACCAGTAACCAGTGGTGTTCCACAGGGGTCGGTGCTGGGTCCCCAACTCTTTACAATCTATATTAACGATTTGGAGGAGGGGACCGAGTGCAACATATCAAAATTTGCAGATGATACAAAGATGGGAGGGAAAGTAGAGAGTGAGGAGGACATAAAAAACCTGCAAGGGGATATAGACAGGCTGGGTGAGTGGGCGGAGATTTGGCAGATGCAATATAATATTGGAAAATGTGAGGTTATGCACTTTGGCAGGAAAAATCAGAGAGCAAGTTATTTTCTTAATGGTGAAAGACTGGAAAGTACTGCAGTACAAAGGGATCTGGGGGTCCTAGTGCAAGAAAATCAAAAAGTTGGTATGCAGGTGCAGCAGGTAATCAAGAAAGCCAACGGAATGTTGGCTTTTATTGCTAGGGGGATAGAATATAAAAACAAGGAGGTATTGCTGCAGTTATACAAGGTATTGGTGAGACCGCACCTGGAATACTGCATACAGTTTTGGTCTCCATACTTAAGAAAAGACATACTTGCTCTCGAGGCAGTACAAAGAAGGTTCACTCGGTTAATCCCGGGGATGAGGGGGCGGACATATGAGGAGAGGTTGAGTAGATTGGGACTCTACTCATTGGAGTTCAGAAGAATGAGAGGCGATCTTATTGAAACATATAAGATTGTGAAGGGGCTTGATCGGGTGGATGCAGTAAGGATGTTCCCAAAGATGGGTGAAACTAGAACTAGGGGGCATAATCTTAGAATAAGGGGCTGCTCTTTGAAAACTGAGATGAGGAGAAACTTCTTCACTCAGAGGGTGGTAGGTCTGTGGAATTTGCTGCCCCAGGAAGCTGTGGAAGCTACATCATTAGATAAATTTAAAACAGAAATAGACAGTTTCCTAGAAGTAAAGGGAATTAGGGGTTATGGGGAGCGGGCAGGAAATTGGACATGAAGCTGAGTTCGGATCGGTCAATGCCCTGTGGGTGGCGGAGAGGTCCCAGGGGCTATGTGGCCGGGTCCTGCTCCGACTTCTTGTGTTCTTTAGATTTGTGGTTGGGATCAGATCAGCCATGATCTTATTGAATGGCGGAGCAGGCTCGAGGGGCCGATTGGCCTACTCCTGCTCCAATTTCTTATGTTCTTATGTTCTTATGTTCAGCTTCTGGGCTGTTGTACAAGCACCTGAATTTATTCAATAACACAGACTAAATTCAGAGAGCAGTTGAAGAATGTGGTGAAATATGTAACTGAAACCCGGTCTGGACAGCATCACTGACTCCAGGTCTGCACAGAATCAATGACTCGCGTTCTATCCAGTGTAACTGACCCCATGTCAGTAGAAAGTGACTGACTGCTGTCCTGCACAGATTCACTGACTCCCCGACTGTACAGAATCACTGATTCCGGTCCGTACAGAGTCACTAACTCCAGACGTGTACAGATTCACTGACTCCCGTTCTATCCAGTGTAACTGACTCCAAGTCAGTAGAAAGTGACTGACTCCCGTCCTGCATAGATTCACTGACTCCCTGTCTGTACAGAATCACTGATTCCGGTCCGTACAGAGTCACTAACTCCCGGCCTGCACAGAGTCACTGACTCCGGTTCCATACAGATTACCTGACTCCCGGTTTGTGCAGCGTCACTGGCTAAAGGTCTGTACAGACTCACTGTCCCCAGGTCTTGAGAAAGTCGCTGACTCCCAGTCTGCACAGAGTAACTGACTCCGTTTCTATACAGAGTAAATGACTGCAGGTCTGTACAGCGCAACTGGCTCCACGTCCGTACAGACACTCTGTCCCCAAATCTGGACAGAGTCACTGACTCCCGGTCTGTACACAGTCACTGATTCCGGTCAGTACAGAGTCACTAACTCCCGGCCTGTGCAGAGTCAATGACTCCCGTTCTATAGGGACTAACTGACTCCCGGTCTGTGCAGAGTCACTGACTCCAGGTCTGTACAGAGTCACTGACACCCCGTCGCACAGCGTCACTGACTCCCGTTCGTACAGAGTCAGTAACTCTCGGTCTGTTCAGAGTTACTGAATCTCGGTCTGTGCAGAGATACTGATTCCAGGTCTGTACAAAATCAATAATTCCCCGTCTGTAGAGAGTCACTGACTCCCAGTCTGGGCAGAGCCACTGATTCCCGGTCTGTACGGAGATACTGACTCAGGTCTGCACAGAGTTACTGACTCCCCGTCTGTACAGCGTCACTGATTTCATGTCTGCACAGAATCAATGACTCCCCGACTGTACAGAATCAATGTCTCCCCGTCTGTACGGAATCACTGACTCGTGGTCTGTACAGAAACACTGACTCCTGGTCTGTACAGAGTCACTGACTCCTGGTCTGTACAGAGTCACTGACTCGTGGTCTGTACAGAAACACTGACTCCTGGTCTGTACAGAGTCACCGACTCCCGGTCCGTACAGTATCACTGACTCCCGGTCTGTACAGACTCACTGACTCCCGGTGTGTACAGACTCACTACTCCCGGTGTGTACAGACTCACTGACTCCCGGTGTGTACAGACTCACTGACTCACGGTCTGCATAGAGTCACTGACTCCAGGTCTGTACAGAATCGCTGACTTCCGGTGTGTACAGAGTCACTGACTCCCGGTGTGTACAGACTCACTGACTCACGGTCTGCATAGAGTCACTGACTCACGGTCTGTACAGAATTACTGTCTCCCGGTCTGTACAGAGCCACTGACTTCCTTTGTGTACAGAATCACTGATTCCGGTCCGTACAGAGTTACTAACGCCCGTCCTGTACAGAATCACAGACCACCGTTCTAAACAGAGTAACTGACTCCAGGTCTGTACAGAGTGACTGACTCCCGTCCTGTACAGATTCACTGAATCCCTGTCTGTACAGAATCACTTATTGCGGTCCGTACAGAGACACTAACTCCCGGCCTGTACAGACTCACTGACTCCGGTTCTATACAGATTAACTGACTCCTGGTCTGTGCAGATTCACTGACCCCAGGTCTGAACAGAGTCACTGACTCCCCTTCACACAGCGTCACTGACTCCCGGTCTTACAGAGTCAGTAACTCTCGGTCTGTTCAGAGTTACTGACTCTCGGTCTGCACAGAAACACTGACTCAAGGTCTGTACAGCGTCACTGGCTCCAGGTCTGTCCAGACTCACTGTCCCCACGTCTGGACAGAGACGTTGACTCCAGGTCTGTACATAATCAATAATTAACCGTCTGTACAGAGTCACCAACTCGCGGTCCGTACAGAGTCCCTGACTCCCGCTCTGTGCAGAGTCACTGAATCCGGTCTGTACAGAGTCAGTGACTCCCGGTCTGTACAGAGCCACTGACTCCCGGTCTGTACAGAGAAACTGACTCCAGGTTTGCAGAGAGTCACTGACTCCCGGTCCAAGAGAGACACTAACAGTGGGTGTGCACAGAGCCACTGACTCTCGGTATGTTCAGATTCACTGACTCCCTGTCTGTACAGAGTCACTGATTCCGGTCCGTACAGAGTCACGAACTCTCGGTGTCAGTGATTCTGTACAGACCGGAAGGCAGTGACTCTGCAGAGAGTCACTGACACCCCGTCTGTAAAAAGTCACTGACTCCCGGTCCTTACAGAGTCACTGACTCCAGGTCTCTACAGAGTCACTGACTCCCCGGCCTGTACACAGTCACTAACTTCCGGTCTGTACACAGCCACTGACACCCGATCTGTACAGAGCCGCTGACTCCAGGTCTGCACAGTTTCACTGACTCACAGTCTGAACAGAGTCACTGATTCCGGTCCATACAGAGTCACGGACTCCCGGCCTGTACAGATGCACTGATTCCGGTCTGTACAGAGACAGTGACTCCCGGCCTGTACAGTCACTGACTCCCTGTCGGTGCAGAGTCACTGACTCCAGGTCTGTACAGAATCACGAACTCTCGGTGTCAGTGACTCTGTACAGACCGGAAGGCAGTGACTCTGTAGAGACTCTGTAGAGAGTCACACACACCCCGTCTGTACAAAATCACTGACTCCCGGTCCGTACAGAGTCACTGACTGCAGGACTGTACAGAGTTACTGATTCCCGGTCTTACAGAGCCACTGAATACCGGTCTGTATAGAATCACTGACTCCCTCTCTGTACAGAGTCAATGATTCAGATCTGTACAGAGCCACTGACTCCAGGTCTGTGCAGATTCACTAAATCACTGTCAGGACAGTATCACCGATTCCTGATCTATGAAGACTCATTGGCACCCGGTCTGTACAGAGTCACTGACACCCGGTCTGTGCAAAGCAACTGATTCCAGGTCTCTGCAGATTCACTAACTCACTGTCTGTACAGAGTCACTGATTCCGGTCTGTACAGATTCATCGACTTCCGGTGGGTACAGAATCACTGACTCCCGCTCTGTACAGAGTCACTGACTCCAGGTCTACACATGATCAATGATTCCGAACTGCACAGAGTCGCTGACTCCCGGCCTGTACACAGTCACTGACTTCCGGACTGCACACAGTCACTGACACCCGATCTATGAAGACTCACTAACACCCGGTCTGTACAGAGTCACTGACACCCGGTCTGTACAGAGTCACTGAATCCAGATCTGCGCAGATTCATCAACTCACTGTCTGTACAGAGTCACTGATTCCGGTCTGTACAGAGTCACCGACTTCCGGTCGGTACAGAATCACTGACTCCCGCTCTGTACAGAAATGCTGACTCCAGGTCTGTACATAATCAATGATTCCGAACTGCACAGAGTCACTGACTCCCGGCCTGGACAGAATAATTGACTCCCGTTCTATACAGAGTAACTGACTCCCGGTCTGTGCAGAGTCACTGACTCCAGGACTGTACAACATTACTGAATCCCCGACTGTACAGTGTCACTAACTCCCGGTCTGTACTGATTCACAGACTCCGGGTCTTACAGAGCCACTGACTCCCGGTCTCGACAGAGTCACTGACATACGTTCTGTCCAGAGTCACTGACACCCGATCTGTCGAGAGCCACTGAATCCAGGTCTGCACAGGTTCACTGACTTACTGTCTGAAAAGAGCCACTGATTCCGGTCCATACAGAGTCACGGACTCCCGGCCTGCAGCGATTCACTGATTCCCTGTCTGTACAGATTCACTGATTCCGGTCTGTACAGAGTCACTGACTGCAGGACCGTACAGAGTCACTGATTGCGGTCTGACAGAGCCACTTACTCTCGGTCCACACAGAGTCACTGGCTCCAGGTCTGTACAGAGTCAATGATTCCGATCTGTACAGAGCCACTGACGCCAGGTCTGTGCAGATTCACTAACTCACTGTCTGCACAGAGTCACTGATTCCGGTCTGTACAGAGTCACTGATTCCGGTTTGTACAGAATCACTGACTCCACGACTGTACAGAGTCACTGCCTTCCGGTCTGTACAGAGTCACTGACACCTGGTCTGTACAGAGCCACTGATGCCAGGTCTGTACAGATTCACTGAATAACTGTCTATACAGAGACACTGACTCCAAGTCAGTACAGATTCACTGACTCGCTGTCTGTACAGAGTCACTGATTCCGGTCTGTGCAAAGTCACGAACTCTCGGTGTCAGTGACTCTGCACAGACCGGAAGGCAGTGACTCTGTAGAGAGTCACTGACACCACGTCTGTAAAAAGTCACTGACTCCCTGTCCTTACAGAGTCACTGACTCCAGGTCTGTACAGAGTCACTGGCACCCCGTCGGTAAAAATCACTGACACCCGATCTGTACAGAGCCACTTGCTCCAGGTCTGCACAGTTTCACTGACTCCCTGTCTGCACAGATTCATTGATTCCGGTCTGTGCAGAGACACTGATTCCCGGCCTGCACATTCACTGACTCCAGGTCTGTACAGAGTCACGAATTTTCGGTGTCAGTGACTCTGAACAGACCAGAGTCACTGACTCCAGGTCTGCACATATTCAATGATACCGAACTGCACAGAGTCGCTGACTCCCGGCCTGTACAGAATAATTGACTCCCGCTCTATACAGAGTAACTGACTCCCGGTCTGTGCAGAGTCACTGACTCCAGGTCTGTACAGCATCACTGACACCCCGACTGTACAGTTTCACTGACTCCCGGTCTGTACAGACTCACAGACTCCGGGTCTGTACGGAGTCATTGAAGCCCGGTCTGTACAGAGTTACTGATTCCCGGTCTTACAGAGCCACTGACTCCCGGTCTCTACATAGTTACTGACATCCGATCTGTCCAGAGTCACTGACACCCGATCTGGAGAGAGCCACTGAATCCAGGTCTACACAGGTTCACTGACTCACTGTCTGAAAAGAGTCACTGATTCCGATCCATACAGTTTCAAGGACTCCCGGCCTGCAGCGATTCGCTGATTCCCTGTCTGTACAGAGTCACTGATTCCGGTCTGTGCAGAGTCACGAACTCTCGGTGTCAGTGACACTGAACAGACCGGAAGGCAGTGACTCTGCAGAGAGTCACTGACACCACGTCTGTAAAAAGTCACTGACTCCCGGTCCTTACAGAGTCACTGACTCCAGGTCTGTACAGAGTCACTGGCTCCCCGTCTGTGAAAAGTCATTGAAACCCGATCTGTACAGAGCCACTTACTCCAGGTCTGCACAGTTTCACTGACTCCCTGTCTGCACAGATTCACTGATTCCGGTCTGTGCAGAGACACTGACTCCCGGCCTGCACATTCACTGACTCCCGGTCTGTGTAGAGTCACTGACTCCAGGTCTGTACAGAGTCACGAACTGTCGGTGTCAGTGACTCTGTACAGACCGGAAGGCAGTGACTCTGCAGAGAGTCACTCACACCCCGTTTGTAAAAATTCACTGACTCCCGGTCCGTACAGAGCCATTGACTGCAGGACTGTAAAGAGTTACTAATTCCCGGTCTTACAGAGCCACTGACTCCCTCTCTGTACAGAGTCAATGATTCAGATCAGGACAGAGCCACTGACTCCAGGTCTGTGCAGATTCACTAAATCACTGTCAGCACAGAGTCAACGATTCATGATCTATGAAGACTCACTGACACCCGGTCTGTACAGAGCAACTGACTCCAGATCTGCGCATATTCATAAACTCACTGTCTGCACAGAGTCACTGATTCCGTTCTGTAAAGAGTCACCGACTTCAGGTCGGTACAGAATCACTGAATCCCGCTCTGTACAGAGTCGCTGACTCCAGGTCTGTACATAATCAATGATTCCGAACTGCACAGAGTCGCTGGCTCCCGGCCTGTACAGAATAATTGACTCCCGTTCTGTGCAGAATCACTGACTCCCGGTCTGTACAGACTCACAGACTCCGGGTCTGTACGGAGTCACTGACGCCCGGTCTGTACAGAGTTACTGATTCCCGGTCTTACACAGCCACTGACTCCCGGTCTCTGCAGAGTCACTGACACCCGATCTGGAGAGAGCCACTGAATCCATGTCTGCACAGGTTCACTGACTCACTGTCTGAAAAGAGTCACTGATTCCGGTCCATACAGTTTCATGGACTCCCGGCCTGTAGCGATTCGCTGATTCCCTCTCTGTACAGAGTCACCGACTTCCGGTCTGTACAGAGTCACCGACTTCCGGTCTGTACAGTGTCACCGACTTCCGGTCTGTACAGTGTCACCGACTTCCGGTCTGTACAGTGTCACCGACTTCCGGTCTGTACAGTGTCACCGACTTTCGGTCGGTACAGAATCACTGAATCCCGCTCTGTACAGAGTCGCTGACTCCAGGTCTGTACATAATCAATGATTCCGAACTGCACAGAGCCGCTGACTCCCGGCCTGTACAGAGTAACTGACTCCCGTTCTGTGCAGAGTCGCTGACTGCAGGTCTGTAAAGACTCACTGACACCCGGTCTGGACAGAATCACTGACTCTCGGTCTGCACAGATCCACTAATACCAGGTCTGTACAGATTCACTGACTCCTGGTCTGTACAGAGAAACTGAATCCAGGTCTGTACAGAGGCAGTGACTCCCGGTCCTACAGAGTCACTGACACACGGTCTGTACAGATTCTCTGATTCTCGGTTTGTACACATTCATTGAATCCCTGCCTGTACAGCGTCACTGACTCCTGGTCTGCAGTGTCACTGATTCCCGGTCGATGCAGAGTCACTGGCTCCCTTTCTGTCCAGATTCACTGACTTCCGGTCCGTGCAGCGAATCTGACTTCCGGTCTATGCAGAGTCACTGACACCCTGTCTGTTCAAAGTCACTAACTCTCGGTCTGTGCAGGGTCAATGATACCCTGTCTGTACAGGGACACTGACACCCGGTCTGTACAGAGATACTGTAGACAGGTCCGTACAGAGTCACTGCCTTCCGATCTGTACAGAGTCACTGACACGAACTCTTGGTGTCAGTGACTCTGTACAGATCGGAAGGCAGTGACTCTGCAGAGAGACACTGACACTCCGTCTGTAAAAAGTCACTGAATCCCGGTCCTTACACAGTCACTGACTTCCGGTCTGTACAGAGTCACTGACACCCGATCTGTACAGAGCCACTGACTCCAGGTCTGCACAGTTTCACTGACTCACAGTCTGAACAGAGTCACTGATTCCGGTCCATACAGAGTCACGGACTCACGGCCTGTACAGATTCACTGACTCACTATATGTACAGTCACTGACTCCAGGTCTGCACAGAGTCACGAACTCTCGGTGTCAGTGACTCTGTACAGACCGGAAGGCAGTGACTGTGCAGAGAGTCACTGACACCCCGTCTGTAAAAAGTCACTGACTCCCGGTTCTTACAGAGTCACTGAGTCCACGTCTGTGCAGAGTCACTGACTCCCCGGCCTGTACACAGTCACTGACTTCCGGTCTCCACAGAGTTACTGGCACCCGATCTGTACAGAGCCACTAATTCCAGGTCTGCGCAGTTTCACTGACTCACTGTCACTGATTCCGGTCCGTACAGTGTCACGGACTCCGGCCTGTACAGATTCACTGACTCCCTGTCTGTACAGTCACTGACTCCCGGTCTGTACAGATTCACGAACTCTCGGTGTCAGTGACTCTGCACAGACCGAAGGGCAGTGACTCTGTCCAGCGTCACTGACACACCGTCTATACAAAGGCTATGACTCCCGGTCCGTACAGAGTCACTGATTGCAGGACTGAAAAGAGTTACTCCCGGTCTTACAGAGCCACTGACTACCGGTTTGTACAGAATCACTGACTCCTTGTCTGTACAGAGTCAATGATTCCGATCTGCACAGAGTCACTGAATCCCCGACCTGTACCGAGTCACTGACTCCCGCTCTGTACAGACTTACTGACTCCCGATCTATGAAGACTCACTGACACCCGGTCTGTACATAGTCACTGACACCCGATCTGTACAGAGCCACTGATCCCGGTCTGTGCAGAGTCGCTGACTCCAGGTCTGTACATAATCAATGATTCCGAACTGCACAGAGTCGCTGACTCCCGGCCTCTACAGAGTAATTGACTCCCGGTCGTACAGCGTCACTGACTCTCGGTCTGGACAGAATCACTGACTCCCGGTCTGCACCGAGCCACTAACTCCAGGTCTGTACAGATTCACTTACTCCAGGTCTGCAGAGAGTCACTGAATCCCGCTACGCACAGTCACTGACTCCTGGTCTGTACAGAGTAACTGACTGCCGGTCTGTGCAGAGTCACCGACTCCCGGTCTGCACAGAGCCATTGAATCCCGTTCTGCACAGGGAAACTGACTCCAGGTTTGCACAGATTCACTGACTAACTGTACAGAGAAACTGATTCTAGGTCTGCACAGAGGCAGTGACTCCCTGCCTGTACAGATTCACTGACTCTCGGTCTGCAGTGTCACTGATTCCCGGTCTATGCAGAGTCACTGACTCCTTTTCTGTCCAGAATCACTGACTTCCGGTCCGTGCAGCGAATCTGACTTCCGGTCTATGCAGAGTCACTGACACCCTGTCTGTTCAAAGTCACTAACTCTCGGTCTGTACAGGGTCAATGATTCCCTGTCTGTACAGGTTCACTGACTCCCGGTCTGTACAGAATCACAGACTCCCGTTTTGTACAGAACCACTGACTCACGTTCTGTGCAGAGAACCCGACTCCTGGTCTGTGCACAGTCACTGATTCCAGGTCTGTACAGAACAACGGACACCCGGTCTGCACAGAGTGACTGACTCCTGGTTGAACAGAGTCACGAACACTCGGTCTGTTCAGAGTTACTGACTCCCGGTCTGTAAAGACTCACGGAAAACCGGTCTGTACAGAGACACTGACTCCAGGTCTGTGCAGATTCACTAACTCACTGTCTGTACAGAGTCACTGATTCCGGTCTGTACAGAGTCAACGACTTCCGGTCGGTAACGAATCACTTACTACCGGTCTGTCAGAGTCGCTGGCTCCAGGTCTGCACATAATCAAAGATACCGAACTGCACAGAGTCGCTGACTCCCGGCCTGTACAGAGTAATTGACTCCCGTTCTATACAGAGTAAGAACATAAGAACATAAGAAATTGGAGCAGGAGTAGGCCAATCGGCCCCTCGAGCCTGCTCCGCCATTCAATAAGATCATGGCTGATCTGATCCCAACCACAAATCTAAAGAACACAAGAAGTCGGAGCAGGACCCGGCCACATAGCCCCTGGGCCCTCTCCGCCACCCACAGGGCATTGACCGATCCGAACTCAGCTTCATGTCCAATTTCCTGCCCGCTCCCCATAACCCCTAATTCCCTTTACTTCTAGGAAACTGTCTATTTCTGTTTTAAATTTATCTAATGATGTAGCTTCCACAGCTTCCTGGGGCAGCAAATTCCACAGGCCGACCACCCTCTGAGTGAAGAAGTTTCTCCTCATCTCAGTTTTGAAAGAGCAGCCCCTTATTCTAAGATTATGCCCCCTAGTTCTAGTTTCACCCATCTTTGGGAACATCCTTACTGCATCCACCCGATCAAGACCCTTCACAATCTTATATGTTTCAATAAGATCGCCTCTCATTCTTCTGAACTCCAATGAGTAGAGTCCCAATCTACTCAACCTCTCCTCATATGTCCGCCCCCTCATCCCCGGGATTAACCGAGTGAACCTTCTTTGTACTGCCTCGAGAGCAAGTATGTCTTTTCTTAAGTATGGAGACCAAAACTGTATGCAGTATTCCAGGTGCGGTCTCACCAATACCTTATATAACTGCAGCAATACCTCCTTGTTTTTATATTCTATCCCCCTAGCAATAAAAGCCAACATTCCGTTGGCTTTCTTGATCACCTGCTGCACCTGCATACCAACTTTTTGATTTTCTTGCACTAGGACCCCCAGATCCCTTTGTACTGCAGTACTTTCCAGTCTCTCGCCATTAAGAAAATAACTTGCTCTCTGATTTTTCCTGCCAAAGTGCATAACCTCACATTTTCCAATATTATATTGCATCTGCCAAATCTCCGCCCACTCACCCAGCCTGTCTATATCCCCTTGCAGGTTTTTTATGTCCTCCTCACTCTCTACTTTCCCTCCCATCTTTGTATCATCTGCAAATTTTGATATGTTGCACTCGGTCCCCTCCTCCAAATCGTTAATATAGATTGTAAAGAGTTGGGGACCCAGCACCGACCCCTGTGGAACACCACTGGTTACTGGTTGCCAGTCCGAAAATGAACCATTTATCCCAACTCTCTGCTTCCTGTTTGATAACCAATCCTCCACCCATGCCAGAATATTACCCCCAATCCCGTGATTTTTTATCTTAAGTAATAATCTTTTATGTGGCACCTTGTCGAATGCCTTCTGGAAGTCTAAATACACTACGTCCACTGGTTCCCCTTTATCCACCCTATACGTTATATCCTCGAAGAACTCAAGCAAATTTGTCAGACATGACTTCCCCTTCATAAAGCCATGCTGACTTTGTCCTATTAAATTATGCTTATCTAAATGTTCCGTTACTGTCTCCTTAATAATAGACTCCAAAATTTTACCCACCACAGATGTTAAGCTAACTGGCCTATAATTTCCAGACTTCTGCCTACTACCCTTTTTAAATAACGGTGTTACATTAGCAGTTTTCCAATCTGCCGGGACCTCTCCTGAGTCCAGGGAATTTTGGAAAACTATCACCAAAGCATCCACAATCCCCACTGCCACTTCCCTCAAGACCCTAGGATGGAAGCCATCAGGTCCAGGGGATTTATCCGCCTTGAGTCCCATTATTTTACTGAGTACCATCTCTTGAGTGATTTTAATCGTATTTAGCTCCTCCCCCCCGAGAGTCCCCTGTTTGTCCAGTGTTGGGATATTCTTAGTGTCCTCTACTGTAAAGACTGAAACAAAATATTTGTTCAGCATTTTTGCCATCTCCATGTTTCCCACCATTAATTTCCCGGTCTCATCCTCTAAGGGACCTATGTTTGCCTTAGCCACCCTTTTTCTTTTTATATAACTATAGAAACTCTTGCTATCTGTTTTTATATTTTTTGCTAATTTCTTTTCATAATCTAACTTCCCTTTCTTAATCAATCCTTTAGTTACTTTTTGCTGTCTTTTGAAGAATTCCCAATCTTCTATCCTCCCACTAAGTTTGGCTACCTTATATGTCCTTGTTTTTAGTCGGATACTATCCTTGATTTCTTTACTTAGCCACGGATGGCTGTCATTTCTTTTACACCCTTTTTTCCTCAGTGGAATATATATATTTTGAAAGTTGTAAAATAACTCCTTAAATGAACACCACTGCTCATGTACCGTCTTACCCTTTAATCTATTTTCCCAGTCCACTTTAATCAATTCCGCTCTCATACCATCATAGTCTCCTTTATTCAAGCTCAGTACGCTTGTTTGAGAATCAACCTTCTCACCCTCTAATTGGATATGGAATTCAACCATGTTGTGGTCGCTCGTTCCAAGGGGATCCTTAACTAGGACATTATTAATTAATCCTGACTCATTACACAGGACCAGGTCCAAGGTTGCCTGCCCCCTTGTAGGATCAGTTACATACTGCTCAAGAAATCCATCCCTGATGCACTCAATGAACTCGTCCTCAAGGCTGCTCTGCCCAATTTGATTTGTCCAGTTAATATGATAATTAAAATCCCCCATAATTATGGCTGTTCCCTTATTACATGCCCCGACTATCTCCTGATTAATACTTCTTCCAGCAGAGTTGCAACTATTAGGAGGCCTATATACTACGCCCACTAATGTTTTTTTTCCCTTATTATTCCTTATCTCCACCCAAACTGTTTCATTATCTTGATGCTTTGTCCCAATATCATTTCTCTGTATTACAGTGATTCCTTCCTTTATTAACATAGCCACCCCACCTCCCCTTCCTTCCTGCCTGTCCTTCCTGATTGTTAAATACCCTGGCATATTTAATTCCCAGTCGTTGTCACCCTGCAGCCATGTTTCTGTAATGGCCACAAGATCATACCCATACGTAGTTATTTGTGCCGTTAACTCGTCCATTTTATTACGAATGCTACGTGCATTCAGATAAAGAACTTTCAAATCTGTTTTGTGACGCTTAGTTCCTGCTTTTTCCTTTTTTAACACTTTACCTATTACTCCATACCTTCTGTCCCTTCCTGTTACGCTTTCCTCTCTCTCCCTGCTCAGGTTCCCAACCCCCTGCCACTTTAGTTTAAACCCTCCCCAACAGCACTAGCAAACACTCCTCCTAGGACAGCGGTCCCGGCCCTGCCCAGGTGCAGACCGTCCGGTTTGTACTGGTCCCACCTCCCCCAGAACCGTTTCCAGTGTCCCAGGAATTTGAATCCCTCCCCCTTGCACCATTCCTCTAGCCACGTATTCATTTGAAATATCCTCCTATTTCTACTCTGACTAGCACGTGGCACTGGCAGCAATCCTGAGATTACTACCTTTGAGGTCCTATTTTTTAATTTACCTCCTAACTCCCTATATTCTGCTTTTAGGACCTCATCCCCTTTTTTACCTATATCGTTGGTGCCTATGTGCACCACGACAGCTGGCTGTTCGCCCTCCCCCTCCAAAATGTTCTGTAGCCGCTCCGAGACATCCTTGATCCTTGCACCAGGGAGGCAACACACCATCCTGGAGTCTCGGTTGCGGCCGCAGAAACGCCTGTCTATTCCCCGGTCTGTGCAGAGTCACTGACTCCCGGTCTGGACAAAATCATTGACTCCTGGTCTGCACAGAGCCACTGACTCCTGGTCTGTACAGATTCACTGACTCCCGGTCTGGACAAAATCATTGACTCCTGGTCTGCACAGAGCCACTGACTCCAGGTCTGCACAGTTTCACTGACTCCCGGCTGTACAGAGTAATTGACTCCCGTTCTATACAGAGTAACTGACTCCCGGTCTGTGCAGAGTCCCTGACTCCAGATCTGTACAGCATCACTGACACCCCGATTGCACAGTCTCACTGACTCCCGGTCTGTACAGACTGACAGACTCCGGGTCTGTACGGAGTCACTGACGCCCGGTCTGTACAGAGTGACCGACAACCCGGCCTGTACACAGTCACTGACTTCCGATCTGTACAGAGCCACTGACTCCCGGTCTGTACAGATTCACTGACTCTCGGTATGTGCAGTTTTACTGACTCCTTGTCTGTACACAGTCACGAACTCTCGGTGTCAGTGACTCTGTACAAGCCGGAAGGCAGTGACTCTGCGGAGACTCACTGACACCCCGTCTGTAAAAAGTCACTGACTCCCGGTCTGTGCAGAGCCACTGACTCCAGGTGTGCACAGTTTCACTGACTCACTGTCTGAACAGAGTCACTGATTCCGGTCCATACAGAGGCACGGACTCCCGCCCTGTACAGATTCACTGACTCAATGTCTGTACAGATTCACTGATTCCCGTCTGTACAGAGTCACTGACTGCAGGACCGTAAAGAGTTACTGATTCCCGGTCTTACAGAGCCACTGACTACCGGTCTGTACAGAGTCACTGCCTTCCTCTCTGTACAGAGTCAATGATTCCGATCTGTACAGAGTCACTGACTCCCCGGCCTGTACAGAGCCACTGACTCCAGGTCTGTGCAGATTCACTGAATCACTGTCTGCACAGAGCCACTGACTGCCGGTCTGTACAGAGTAACTGACCCCCTCTCTGTACAGAGTCACTGATACCAGTCTTTACACAGTCACGAACTCTCGGAGTCAGTGAATCTGTACAGACCGGAAGGCAGTGAGTCACTGACACCACGTCTGTAAACAGTCACTGACTCCCGGTCCGTACAAATTCACTGACTCCAGGCCTGTACAGAGACACTGACACCCGATCTGTAGGGAGCCACTGACTCCAGATCTGCACAGTTTCACTGACTCACTGTCTGAACAGAGTCACTGATTCCGGTCCATACAGAGTCACGGACTCCCGGCCTGTACAGTCACTGACTCCTGGTCTGCAGTGAGTCACTGACACCCCGTCTGCAAAGAGTCACTGACTCCCGGTCTGTGCCCTCTAACTAACTCCAGGTCAGCACAGAGTCACGAACTCTCGTTCCGTTCAAAGTTATTGACTCCCGGTCTGTGAAGACTCACTGACTCCCGATCTGCAGAGAGTCACTGATACCCAGTCTGTACAATGTCACTGACTTCCGGTTCTGAACAGAGTCACTGACTCCCGGTCTGTACACAGTAATTGCCTTCCGGTCGATGCAGATTCACTGACTCGCAGGCAGCACAGAATCACTGACTCCCGGTCTGTAGAGAGTCGCTGAATCCAGGTCTGTACATAATCAATGATTCCGAACTGTACAGAGTCACTGACGCCCGGCCTGTACAGAGTCACCGACTCCAGGTCTGCACAGAATCAATGATTCCCCGACTGTACAGTGTCACTGACTCCCGGTCTGTACAGACTCACATACTCCGGGTCTGTACGGAGTCACTGACGCCCGGTCTGTACAGATTTACTAAATCCCGGTCTTACAGAACCACTGACTCCCGGTCTCTACAGAGTCACTGACTTCCGGTCTGTACAGAGTCACTGACACCCGATCTGTAGACAGCCACTGACTCCAGGTCTGCACAGGTTCACTGACTCACTGTCTGAAAAGAGTCACTGATTCCGGTACATACAGAGTCACTGACTGCAGGACTGTACAGAGTTATTGATTCCCGTTCTTACAGAGCCACTGACTACCGGTGTGCACAGAGTCACTGACTCCCTCTCTGTACAGAATCAATAATTCCGATCTTTGCAGAGTCACTGACTCCCCGGCCTGTACCGAGTTACTGATTCCGGTCTGTACAGAGTAATTGACTCCCGTTCTATACAGAGTAACTGACTCCAGGTCTGTGCAGATTCACTGACTCCAAGTCTGCACAGCATCACTGACTCCCGGTCGTACAGCGTCACTGACTCCCGGTCTGTACAGAGACACTGACTCCAGGTCCGTACAGAATTAGTGACTCCGGGTCCGTCAGAGTCACAGACTCCCGCTCTGTACAGATTCACTTACTCTCGGTTTGTGCAGATTCACTGACTCCCTGTCTGTACAAAGTCAATGATTCCGGTCTGCACAGAGTCACGAGCTCTCGTTTTCAGTGACTCTGTCCAGACTGGAAGGCAGTGACTCTGTCGAGAGTCACTGACACGCCGTCTGTACAAAGTCACTGACTCCGGGTCTGTACAGAATCACTGACTCACCGGCCTGTGCATAGTCACTGACTTCCGGTCTGTACAGAGTCAATGACACCCGATCTTTACAGAGCCACTGACTCCAGGTCTGTGCAGATTCACAAACTCACTGTCTGTACAGAGTCACTGATTCCCGATCTATGAAGAATCACTGACCCCCGGTCTGTACAGAGTCACTGACACCCGGTCTGTACAGAGCCACTGACTCCAGATCTGCGCAGATTCACTAAATCACTGTCTGTACAGAGTCACTGATTCCGGTCTGAACAGGGTCACCGACTTCCGGTCGGTACAGAATCACTGACTCCCGCTCTGGACAGAGTCGCTCACTCCAGGTCTCTACATAGTCAATGATTCTGAACTGCACAGAGTCGCTGACTCCCGGCCTGTACAGAGTAATTGACTCCCATTCTATACAGAGTAACTGACTCCCGGTCTGTGCAGAGTCCCTGACTCCAGATCTGTACAGCATCACTGACACCCCGATTGCACAGTCTCACTGACTCCCGGTCTGTACAGACTGACAGACTCCGGGTCTGTACTGAGTCACTGACGCCCGGTCTGTACAGAGTTACTGACTACCTGTCTTACAGAGCCACTGAGTTCCGGTCTGTACAGAGTCACTGACTTCCGGTCTGTGCAGAGTCACTGACACCCGATCTGTAGAGCGCAACTGACTCCAGGTCTGCACAGGTTCACTGACTCAATGTCTGAAAAGAGTCACTGATTCCGGTCCATACAGAGTCACGGACTCCCGGCCTGCAGCGATTCACTGATTCCCTGTCTGTACAGATTCACTGATTCCGGTCTGAACAGAGTCACTGATTCCGGTCCATACAGAGTCACGGACTCCCGGCTGTACAGATTCACTGACTCCCTTTCTGTACAGATTCACTGAATCCAGTCTGTACAGAGTCACGGACTCCCGGCTGTACAGATTCACTGACTCCCTTTCTGTACAGATTCACTGAATCCAGTCTGTACAGAGGCACTGACTCCCGGCCTGTACAGTCACTGACTCCCGGTCTGTGCAGAGTCACTGACTCCAGGACTGTACAGAGTCACGAACTCTCGGTGTCAGTGACTCTGTACAGACCGGAAGGCAGTGACTCTGTTGAGAGTCACCGACACCCCGTCTGTACAAAGTCACTGACTCCCAGTCCGTACAGAGTCACTGACTGCAGCGCTGTGCAGAGTCACTGATTCCCCATTTATGAAGACTCACTGAGACCTGGTCTGTACAGAGACACTGACACCCGGTCTGTACAGAGCCACTGATTCCAGATCTGCGCAGATTCACGAACTCACTGTCTGTACAGAGTCACTGATTCCGGTCTGTACAGAGTCACCGACTTCCGGTCGGTACAGAATCACTGACTCCCGCTCTGTACAGAGTCGCTGACTCCAGGTCTGTACATAATCAATGATTCCGAACTGCACAGAGTCGCTGACTCCCGGCGTGTACAGAGTAATTGACTCCCGTTCTATACAGAGTAACTGACTCCCGGTCTGTGCAGAGTCACTGACTCCAGGTCTGTACAGCATCACTGACACCCCGACTGCACAGTGTAACGGACTCCCGGGCTGTACAGACTGACAGACTCCGGGTCTGTCCGGAGTCATTGACGCCCATTCTGTACAGAGTTGCTGACTACCTGTCTTACAGAGTCACTGAGTTCCGGTCTCTACAGAGTCACTGAGTTCCGGTCTGTACAGAGTCACTGACAGCCGATCTGCAGAGAGCCACTCAATCCATGTCTGCACAGGTTCACTGACTCAATGACTGAAAAGATTCTCTGATTCCGGTCCATACAGAGTCACGGACTCCCGGCCTGTAGCGATTCACTGATTCCCTGTCTGCACAGATTCACTGATTCCGGTCTGTACAGAGTCACTGACTGCAGGACGGTACAGAGTTACTGATCAACGGTCTGTACAGAGTCACCGACTTCCGGTCGGTACAGAATCACTGACTCCCGCTATGTATTGAGTCGCTGACTCCAGGTCTGCACAGCATCACTGATTCCCGGTCGCACAGCGTCACTGACTCCCGGCTGGACAGAGTCACTAACACTCGGTCTGTTCAGAGTTACCGACTCCAGGTCTTTAAAGACTCACTGACTCCCGGTCTGGACAGAATCACTGACACCCGGTCTGCACAGTTTCACTGACTCACTGTCTGAACAGAGTCACTGATTCCGGTCCATACAGAGTCACGGACTCCCGGCCTGTACAGATTCACTGACTCCCTTTCTGTACAGATGCACTGATTCCAGTCTGTACAGAGACACTGACTCCCGGTCTGTACAGTCAATGACTCCCGGTCTGTGCAGAGTCACTGACTCCAGGTCTGCACAGAGTCACGAACTCTCGGTGTCAGTGACTCTGTACAAACCGGAAGGCAGTGACTCTGTTGAGAGTCACCGACACCCCGACTGTACAAAGTCACTGACTCCCGATGCGTACAGAGTCACTTACTGCAGTACTGTACAGAGTTACTGATTCTCGGTCTTACAGAGCCACTGACTACCGGTCTGTACGAAGTCACTGACTCCCTCTCTGTACAGAGTCAATGATTCCGATGTGTACAGAGTCACTGACTCCAGGTCTGTGCAGAGTCACTGATTCCCGATCTGTGAAGACTCACTGACACACTGTCGGTGCAGAGTCACTAACACCCGGTCTGTACAGAACCACTGACTCCTGGGTTTCGGTGCCCGTGAGGGCACCTCCACAGACTGCTCCTCCTGCACCGGGGCAGGGGCAGACTCGGCCACCTGGACAGGAGGCACCATTGCGGGTACTGGTTGAGAGGTGGGCGACGGGTGGGACGTGGGGGCGCCTTGAGAAGCGTCCCCGCTTCCATGTCCCCGGTCACCATCATCCCTCTCTTGGCCTCGGCCCACATCACCCCTTCCACCCTGCTGGACGGCAGTTTGGTTGGCATGTGTGAGGCCTTGCAAGGCGACCCCTAGTGTATCCGACAGCCTGTTGATGGCGGCGGAATGTTGCTCACCCTGACACCCGGTCTGTGCAGAGTCACTGACACCCGGTCTGTACAGAGCCACTGACTCCAGATCTGCGCAGATTCACTAACTCACTGTCTGCACAGTGAAGCTGACTCCAGGTCTGCACATAATCAACGATTCCGAACTGCACAGAGTCGCTGTACAGAGTAATTGACTCTAGTTTTGTACAGAGTAACTGACTCCCGGTCTGTACAGACTCACAGACTCCGGGTCTGTACAGAGTCACTGACGCCCGGTCTGTACAGAGTTACTTACTCCCACTCTTTACAGAGTCAATGATTCCGATCTGTACAGAGTCACTGACTCCCCGGCCTGTACCGAGTCACTGACTCCCGGTCTGTACAAACTTACTGGCTCCCGATCTATGAAGACTCACTGACATCCGGTCTGTGCAGAGACACTGACACCCGGCCTGTACCGAGTCACTGATTCCGGTCTGTACAGAGTAACCGACTGCCGGTCGGTACAGAATCACTGACTCCCGCTCTGTACAGCATCGCTGACTCCAGGTCTGTACATAATCAATGATTCCGAACTGCAGAGTCACTGACTCCCGGCCTGGATAGAGTCACCGACTCCAGGTCTGTACAGAATCAATGAATCCCCGACTGTACAGTGTCACTGACTCCCGGTCTGTACAGACTCACAGACTACGGCTCTGTACGGAGTCACTGACGCCCGGTCTGTACAGAGTCACTGACACCCGATCTGTAGGGAGCCACTGACTTCAGGTCTGCACAGGTTCACTGACTCACTGTCTGAAAAGAGTCACTGATTCCGGTCCATACTGAGACACAGACTCCCGGCCTGTACAGATTCAGTGACTCAAGGTCTGTACAGAATCAATGAATGCCCGACTGTACAGTGTCACTGACTCCCGGTCTGTACAGACTCACAGACTCCGGGTCTGTACGGAGTCACTGACGCCCGGTCTGCACAGAGCCACTAACTCCCGGTCTCGACAGAGTCACTGACTCCAGGTCTGTACAGTCACTGACTCCCCGGCCTGTACGCAGTCACTGACTTCGGTCTGCACAGAGTCACTGACACCCGAACTGTACAGAGCCACTGACTCCAGGTCTGCACAGTTTCACTGACTCACTGTCTGAACAGAGTCACTGATTCCGGTCCATACAGAGTCACGGACTCCCGGCCTGTCGAGATTCACTGACTCCCTGTCTGTACAGATTCACTGATTCCGGTCTGTACAAAGACACTGACTCCCGGCCTGTAAAGTCACTGACTCCAGGTCTGTACAGAATCAATGACTCCCCAGCTGTAAAGAGTCACTGACTCCCGGTCTGTACAGAGTTACTGACTCCCGGACTTACAGAGCCACTGACTCCCGGTCTCTACAGAGTCACTGACTTCCGGTCTGTACAGAGTTACTGACACCCGATCTGCAGAGAGCCACTGAATCCAGGTCTGCACAGGTTCACTGGCTCACTGTCCGAAAAGAGTCACTAATTCCGGTGCATACAGAGTCACTGACTGCAGGACTGTACAGAGCCAATGATTCCAGGTGTGTGCAGATTCAATGACTCACTGTCTGCACAGAGTCACTGATTCCGGTCTGTACAGAGTCACCGACTTCCGGTCGGTACAGAATCACTGACTCCCGCTCATACAGAGTCGCTGACTCCAGGTCTGTAAATAATCAATGATTCCGAACTGCACAGAGTCGCTGACTCCCGGCCTGTACAGAGTAATTGACACCCGTTGTATACAGAGTAACTGACTCCCTTTCTGTGCAGAGTCACTGACTCCAGGTCTGTACAGCATTACTGACTCCCGGTCGTACAGCGTCACTGACTCCCGGTTGGACAGAGTCACTAACACTCGGTCTGTTCAGAGATACTGACTCCCGGTCTGTAAAGACTCACTGACACCCTGTCCGGACAGAATCACTGACTCCCGGTTTGCACAGAGCCACGAACTCCCGGTCAGTACAGATTCACTGACTCCAGGTCTGCAGAGAGTCACTGAATCCCGCTATGCACAGAGTCACTGACTCCCGGTCTGTACAGAGTAACTGACTTCCGTTCAATGCAGAGTCACTGACTTCCGGTCTGCACAGTCACCGACTTCAAGTCCGTACAGAATCACCGGCTCCCGGTCTGCACAGAGCCATTGAATCCCGGTCTGCCCAGGGACACTGACTCCAGGTCTGTACAGAGTCACTGACACCCGGTCCGCACAGAGCCACTGATGCCAGGTCTGTACAGATTCACTGACTAACTGTCTGTACAGAGACACTGACTGCAGGTCCGTACAGAGTCAGTGACTCCCGGTCCGACAGAGTCACTGACTCCCGGTCTGTACAGATTCACGGACTCCCGGCCTGTAAAGATTCAGTGATTCAATGTCTGTACAGATTCACTGATCCCGGTCTGTGCAGAGTCACTGACTGCAGGACTGTACAGAGTTACTGATTCCCGGTCTTTCAGAGCCACTGGCTACCGGTGTGCACAGAGTCACTGACTCCCTCTCTGTACAGAGTCAATAATTCCGATCTTTACAGAGTCACTGACACCCGGCCTGTAAAGAGCCACTGACTCCAGGTCTGTGCAGATTCATTGACTCACTGTCTGCACAGAGTCACTGATTCCGGTCTGGACAGAGTAACCGACTTCCGGTCGGTACAGAATCACTGACTCCTGATCTGTACAGAGTCGCTGACTCCAGGTCTGTAAATAATCAATGATTCCGAACTGCACAGAGTCGCTGACTCCCGGTCTGTACAGAGTAATTGACACCCGGTCTGGACAGAATCACTAACTCCCGGTCTGCACCGAGCCACTAACTCCCGGTCTGTACTGATTCACTGACTCCAGGTTTGCAGAGAGTCATTGAATCCCGGTCTGTACAGAGTCACCGACTTCAAGTCCGTACAGAATCACCGACTCCCGGCCTGCACAGAGCCATTGAATCCCGGGCTGCACAGGGACACTGATTCCAGGTCCGTAGAGAGTCAGTGACTCCCGATCTGCACAGAGTCACTTACTCCAGGTCTGTGCAGATTCACAAACGCAGTGTCTGTACAGAGTCACTGATTCCCTATATGTGAAGACTCACTGACACCCGGTCTGTCCAGAGCCACTGACTCCAGATCTGCGCAGATTCACTAACTCACTGACTGCACAGTGTCCCTGACTCCAGGTCTGCACATAATCAACGATTCCGAACTGCACAGAGTCGCTGTACTGTGTAATTGACTCACGTTTTATACAGAGTAACAGACATCGGGTCTGCGCAGAGTCACTGACTCAAGGTCAGTACAGCATCACTGGCTCCCCGACTGTACAGAGTCACTGACACCCGGTCTGCACAGAGTTACTTACTCCCGGTCTTACTCCCTGTCTGTACAGATTCACTGATTCCGGTCTGTATAGAGTCACGGACTGCAGGACCGTACAGAGTTACTGATTCCCGGTCTTACAGAGCCACTGACTACCGGTCTGTACAGAGTCACTGACTCCCTCTCTGCACAGAGTGAATGATTCCGCTCTGTACAGAGTAATTGACTCCCCGGCCTGTACCGAGTCACTGACTCCCGGTCTGTACAGACTTACTGACTCCCGATCTATAAAGACTCACTGACACCCGGTCTGTTCAGAGACACTGACACCCGGTCTGGACAGAGTCACTGATCCCGGTCTGTACAGAGCAACCGATTGCCGGTCGGTACAGAATCACTGACTCCCGCTCTGTACAGCATCGCTGACTCCAGGTCTGTACAGAATCAATGAATCCCCGACTGTACAGTGTCACTGACTCCCGGTCTGTACAGACTCACAGACTACGGCTCTGTACGGAGTCACTGACGCCCGGTCTGTACAGAGTTACTGACTCCCGGTCTTACAGAGCCACTGACTCCCGGTGTCTACAGATTCACTGACTCCAGGTCTGCACAGAGTCAACGACTTCACGTCCGTGCAGAATCACCGACTCCCGGTCTGCACAGAGCCATTGAATCCCGGTCTGCACAGGGAAACTGACTCCAGGTCTGTACAGATTCACTGACACCCGGTCTGTACAGAGCTACTGAAGCCAGGTCTGTACAGATTCACTAACTAACTGTCAGTACAGAGACACTGACTCTAGGTCCTACAGAATCACTGCATCCCGGTCTGTACAGAATCACTGACTCTCGGTATGTACAGATTCACTGACTCCCTGTCTGTACAAAGTCACTGATTCCGGTCTGTACAGAGTCACGAACTCTCGGTGTCAGTGACTCTGTACAGACCGTAAGGCAGTGACTCTGTCGTGAGTCACTGACACCTCGTCTGTAAAATGTCACTGACTCCCGGTCCGTACAGAGTAACTGACTCCAGGTCTGTACAGAATCACTGACTCCCCGGCCTGTACACAGTCACTGACTTCCGGTCTGTACAGAGTCAATGACACCCGATCTGTCCAGAGCCACTGACTCCAGGTGTGCACAGTTTCAGTGACGCACGGTCTGAACCGCGTCACTGATTCCGGTCCATGCAGAGTCACGCACTCCTGGCCTGTACAGTCACGGAGTCCCGGCCTGTTCAGATTCACTGACTTCCTGCCTCTACAGATTCACTGATTCCGGTCTGTACAGCGACACTGACTCCCGGCCTGTACAGTCACTGACTCCCGGTCTGTAGAGAGTCACTGACACCCCGTCTGTACAAAGTCACTGACTCCCGGTCCGTACAGAGTCACTGATTGCAGCACAGTACAGAGTTACTGATTCCCGGTTTCACAGAGCCACTGACTACCGGTCTGTGCAGAGTCAATGATTCCGATCTGTACAGAGCCACTGACTCCCCGACCTGGACCGAGTCACTGGCTCCCGGTCTGTACAAACTTACTGACTCCCGATCTATGAAGACTCACTGACACCCGGTCTGCACAGAGTCACTGACACCCGTCCTGCACAGAGCCACTGACTCCAGGTCTGTGCAGATTCACTGACTCACTGTCTGCACAGAGTCACTGATTCCGGTCTGTACAGTGTAACCGACTTCAGGTCGGTACAGAATCACTGACTTCCGCTCTGTACAGAGTCGCTGACTCCAGGTCTGTACGTAATCAATGATTCCGAACTGCACAGAGTCGCTGACTCCCGGCCTGTATACAGTATTTGACTCCCGTTCTGTACGGAGTAACTGACTCCCGGTCTGTGCAGAGTCACTGATTCCAGGCCTGTACAGTGTCAGTGAATGCCGGTCGTGTAGCGTAACTGACACCCGGTTGGACAGATCACTAACACTCGGTCTGTTCATAGTTACTGACTACCGGTCTGTTACGGCTCACTGACACCCGTTCTGCACAGAATCACCGAATCCCGGTCTGTACAAAGTCACTGACTCCCGGTCTGAAAAGAGTCACTGACTCCCGGTCTGTACATAGTAATTGACTCTCGGGCCGTACAGAGTCACTGACTGCCGGTCTGTACAGAGTCACCGACTTGCGGTACGGACAGAATCACCAACTCCCGGTCTGTACAGAGTCGCTGACTCCAGGTCTGTACATAATCAATGATTCCGAACTGTACAGAGTCACTGACGCCCGGCCTGTACAGAGTCACCGACTCCAGGTCTGTACAGAATCAATGACACCCAGACTGTACAGAGTGACTGACTCCCGGTCTGTACAGACTCACAGACTCCGGGTCTGTACGGAGCCATTGACGCCCGGTCTGTACAGAGTCGCTGACTCCCGGTCTTACAGAGCCACTGACTCCCGGTGTCTACAGAGTCACTGACTTCCGGTCTGTACAGAGTCACTGACACCAGATCTGTAGAGAGCCACTGACTCCAGGTGTGCACAGGTTCACTGACTCACTGTCTGAAAAGAGTCACTGATTCCGGTCAATACAGATTCACGGACTCGCGCCCTGTACAGATTCACCGACACCCTGTCTGCACAGATTCACTGATTCCGGTCTGTACAGAGTCACTGACTGCATGACTGTACAGAGTTACTGATTCCCGGTCTGACAGAGCCATTGACTTCCGGTCTGTACAGATTCACTGACTCCCTCTCTGTACAGAGTAAATGATTCCGATCTCTTCAGAGTCAATGATTCCCCGGCCTGTACCGTGCAACCGACTCCCGGTCTGTACAGACTTACTGACTCCCGATCAATCAAGACTCACTGACTCCCGTTCTGTACAGAGCAACTGTCTTCCGGTCTGTGCAGAGTCACTGATTCCAGGTCTGCACAGCATCACTGACTGCCGGTTGTATAGCGTCACTGACTCCCAGTTGGAAAGAGTCACTAACACTGGGTCTGTTCAGAGTTACTGAGTCCCGGTCTGTTACGGCTCACTGACACCCGGTCTGGACAGAATCACCGACTCCCGGTCTGCACAGAGCCACTCACTCCCGGTCTGTACAGATTCACTGACTCCAGGTCTGCAGAGCGTCACTGAATCCCGCTATGCACAGAGTCACTGACTCCCGGTCTGCACAGAGTCACTGACTTCCGGTCTGCACAGAGCCACCGACTGCAAGTCCGCACAGAATCACCGACTCCCGGTCTGTACAAAGTCACTGACTCCCGGTCTGAAAAGAGTCACTGACTCCCGGTCTGTACATAGTAATTGACTCTCGGGCCGTACAGAGTCACTGACTGCCGGTCTGTACAGAGTCACCGACTTGCGGTACGGACAGAATCACCAATTCCCGGTCTGTACAGAGTCGCTGACTCCAGGTCTGTACATAATCAATGATTCCGAACTGTACAGAGTCACTGACGCCCGGCCTGTACAGAGTCACCGACTCCAGGTCTGTACAGAATCAATGACACCCAGACTGTACAGAGTGACTGACTCCCGGTCTGTACAGACTCACAGACTCCGGGTCTGTACGGAGCCATTGACGCCCGGTCTGTACAGAGTCGCTGACTCCCGGTCTTACAGAGCCACTGACTCCCGGTGTCTACAGATTCCCTGACTTCCGGTCTGTACAGAGTTACTGACACCCGATCTGTAGAGAGCCACTGACTCCGGGTCTGCACAGGTTCACTGACTCACTGTATGAAAAGAGTCATTGATTCCGGTCAATACCGATTCACGGACTCCCGGCCTGTACAGATTCACCGACACGCTGTCTGCACAGATTCACTGATTCCGGTCTGTACAGAGTCACTGACTGCAGGACTGAACAGAGTTACTGATTCCCGGTCTTACAGAGGCATTGACTACCGGTCTGTACAGAGTCACTGACTCCTTCTCTTTACAGAGTCAATGATTCCGATCTTTACAGAGTCACTGATTCCCCGGCCTGTGCCGTGTCACCGACTCCCGGTCTGTACAGACTTACTGACTCCCGATCTATGAAAACTCACTGACACCGGGTCTGTAAAGAGTCACGGACACCCGGCCTGTACAGAGCCACTGACTCCAGGACTGTACAGAGTAATTGACTCCGGTTCTGTACAGAGTAACTGTCTCCCAGTCTGTGCAGAGTCACTGACTCCAGGTCTGTACAGCATCACTGACTCCCGGTCGTACAGCGTCACTGACTCCCGGTTGGACAGATTCACTAACACTCGGTCTGTTCAGAGTTACTGACTCCCGGTCTGTAAAGAGTAACCGACTTCCGGTCGGTACAGAATCACTGACTCCCGCTCTGTACAGAGTCACTGATTTCGGTCTGTAAAGAGTAACCGACTTCCGTTCGGTACAGAATCACTGACTCCCGCTCTGTACAGAGTCGCTGACTCCAGGTCTGTACATGATCAATCATAGAATCATAGAAGTTTACAACATGGAAACAGGCCCCTCGTCCCAGCATGTCCATGTCGCCCAGTTTATACCACTAAGCTAGTCCCAATTGCCTGCACTTGGCCCATATCCCTCTATACCCTTCTTACCCATGTAACTGTCCAAATGCTTTTTAAAAGACAAAATTGTACCTGCCTCTACTACTGCCTCTGGCAGCTCGTTCCAGACTCTCACCACCCTTTGAGTGAAAAAATTGCCCCTCTGGACCCATTTGCATCTCTCCCCTCTCACCTTAAATCTATGCCCCCTAGTTATAGACTCCCCTACCCTTGGGAAAAGATTTTGACTATCTACCTTATGTATGCCCCTCATTATTTTATAGACTTCTATAAGATCACCCCTTAATCTCCTACTCTCCAGGGAAAAAAGTCCCAGTCGATCTAACCTCTCCCTATAAGTCAAACCATCAAGTCCCGGTAGCATCCTAGTAAATCTTTTCTGCACTCTTTCTAGTTTAATAATATCCTTTCTATAGTAGGGTGACCAGAACTGTACACAGTATTCCAAGTGTGGCCTTACTAATGTCTTGTACAACTTCAACAAGACATCCCAACTCCTGTATTCAATGTTCTGACCAATGAAACCAAGCATGCCGAATGCCTTCTTCACCACCCTATCCACCCATGACTCCACTTTCAAGGAGCTATGAACCTGTACTCCTAGATCTCTTTGTTCTATAACTCTCCCCAACGCCCTACCATTAACGGAGTAGGTCCTGGTCCGATTCGATCTCCCAAAATGCATCACCTCACATTTATCTAAATTAAACTCCATCTGCCATTCATCGGCCCACTGGCCCAATTTATCAAGATCCCGTTGCAATCCTAGATAACCTTCTTCACTGTCCACAATGCCACCAATCTTGGTGTCATCTGCAAACTTACTAACCATTCCTCCTAAATTCTCATCCAAATCATTAACATAAATAACAAATAACAGCGGACCCAGCACGGATCCCTGAGGCACACCGCTGGTCACAGGCCTCCAGTCTGAAAAACAACCCTCTACAGCCACCCTCTGTCTTCTGTCGTCAAGCCAATTTTGTATCCAATTGGCTACCTCACCTTGGATCCTGTGAGATTTAACCTTATGTAACAACCTACCATGCGTAACCTTGTCAAAGGCTTTGCTAAAGTCCATGTAGACCACATCTACTGCTCTGCCCTCATCTATCTTCTTGGATACCCCTTCAAAAAACTCAATCAAATTCGTGACACATGATTTTCCACTCACAAAACCATGCTGACTGTTCCTAATCAGTCCCTGCCTGTCCAAATGCCTGTCGATCCTGATTCCGAACTGCACAGATTCGCTAACTCCCGGCCTGTACAGAGTAATTGACTCCCGTTCTGTACAGAGTAACTGACTACCGGTCTGTGCAGAGTCACTGACTCCAGGTCTGCACAGCATCACTGACTCCCGCTCGTGCAGCGTCACTGACTCCCGGTTGGACAGAGTCACTAACACTCGGTCTGTTCAGAGTTACTGACTCCCGGTGTGTAACGGCTCACTGACACCCGGTCTGGACAGAATCACTGACTCCGGGTCTGCACAGAGCCACCGACTGCAAGTCCGTGCAGAATCACCGACTCCCGGTCTGTACAAAGTCGCTGACTCCCGGTCTGAAAAGAGTCACTGACTCCCGGTCTGTACATAGTAATTGACTCTGGGGCCGTACAGAGTCGCTGACTCCTGGTCTGTACAGAGTAACTGACTTCCGTTCTACGCAGAGTCACTAACTTCCGGTCTGCACAGAGTCAACGACTTCAAGTCCGTAAAGAATCACCGACTGCCGGTCTGCACAGAGCCATTGAATCCCGGTCTGCCCAGGGACACTGACTCCAGGTCTGTACAGAGTCACTGACACCCGGTCTGCAGAGAGCCACTGACGCCAGGTCCGTACAAATTCACTGACAAACTGTCTGTGCAGAGACACTGACTCCAGGTCCGCACAGAGTCAGTGACTCCCGGTCCGACAGAGTCACTAACTCCCGGTCTGCACAGATTCACTGTCTCCAGGTCTGTGCAGAGTCACTGACTCCCCGGCCTTTACAGAGTCACTGACTTCCTGTCTGTACAGAATCACTGACACTCGGACTGTACAGATTCACTAACTCTCGGTTTGTGCAGATTCACTGACTCCCTGTCCGAACAGAGTCACTGATTCCGGTCTGTTCAGAGTCACGAACTCTCTGTGTCAGTGATTCTGTACAGACCGCAAGGCAGTGAGTCTGCAGAGAGTCACTGACACCCCGTCTGTAAAAAGTCACTGACTCCCGGTCCTTACAGAGTCATTGACTCCAGGTCTGTACAGAGTCACGTACACCCGATCTGCACACAGTCACTGACTCCAGGTCTGCACAGTTTCACTGACTCACTGTCTGAGCAGAGTCACTGATTCCGGTCTGTACAGAGTCACCGACTCCCGGCCTGGACAGAGTCACTGACTCCCTCTCTGTACAGAGTCAATGATTCCGATCGTTACAGAGTCACTGACTCCCGTGCCTGTTCCGAGTCACTGACTGTACAGACCTACTGACTCCCGTACTATGAAGACTCACTGACACCGGCTCTGTAAAGAGTCACTGACACCCGGCCTGCACAGAGCCACTGACTGCAGGTCTGTTCAGATTCACTGACTCACTCTGAACAGAGTCACTGATTCCGGTCTGTACAGAGTAACCGACTTCCGGTCGCTGCAGAATCACTGACTCCCGCTCTGTACAGAGTCGCTGACTCCAGGTCTGTAAATAATCAATGATTCCGAGCTGAACAGAGTCGCTGACTCCCGGCCTGTACAGAGTAACTGACTCCCGGTCTATACAGGGTAACTGACTCCCGGTCTGTGCAGAGTCACTGACTCCAGGTCTGCACAGCATCACTGACTCCCTTTCGGACAGCGTCACTGAATCCCGGTTGGACAGAGTCATTAACACTCGGTCTGTTCAGAGTTACTGACTCCCGCTCTGCACAGATTCACTGACTCCAGGTCTGCAGAGAGTCACTGAATCCCGCTGTGCACAGAGTCACTGACTCCCGGTCCGTACAGAGTCACTGACTTCCGGTGTATGCAGAGTCACTGATTCCGGTCTGCACAGAGTCACCGACTTCAAGTCCGTACAGAATCACCGACTCCCGGTCTGCACAGAGCCATTGAATCCTGGTCTGCACAGGGACACTGACACCCAGTCTGTACAGAGCCACTGAGGCCAGGTCGTCCAGAATCACTGACTCCCGGTCTGAACAGATTCACTGACTCTCGGTACGTACAGATTCACTGACTCCCTGTATGTGCAGAGTCACTGATTCCGGTCTGTACAGAGTCACGAACTCTCGGTGTCAGTGACTCTGTACAGACCGGAAGGCAGTGACTCTGTACAGACCGGGAGTCAGTGACTCTGGACGACCTGGCCAGGTCTGAACAGATTCACTGACTCTCGGTACGTACAGAGTCACTGACACCCCGTCTGTACAAAGTCACTGAATCCCGGTCCGTACAGAGTCACTGACTGCAGGACTGTAGAGAGTTACCGATTCCCGTTCTGACAGAGCCACTGACTACCGGTCTGTACAGAATTACTGACTCCCTCTCTGCACAGAGTCAATGATTCCGATCTACACAGAGTCACTGACTCCCCGGCCTGTACCGAGTCACTGACTCCCGGTCTGCACAGATTCACTGACTCTCGGTATGTACAGAGTCAGTGACTCCCGGTCCGACAGATTCACTGACTCACGGTCTGTACAGATTCACTGTCTCCAGGTGTGTGCAGAGTCACTGACTTCCCGGCCTGTACAGAGTCACTGACTTCCTGTCTGTACAGAATCACTGACACCCGGACTGTACAGATTCACTGACTCTTGTTATGTACAGATTCAATGGCTCCCTGTCCGAACAGAGTCACTGACACCCCGTCTGCAAAAAGTCACTGACTCCCGATCCTTACAGAGTCATTGACTCCAGGTCTGCACAGAGTCACGTACACCCGATCTGCACACAGTCACCGACTCCAGGTCTGCACAGTTTCACTGACTCACAGTCTGAACAGAGTCACTGATTCCGGTCCATACAGAGTCACGGACTCCCGGCCTGTACAGATTCACTGACACCCTATCTGTACAGATTCACTGATTCCGGTCTGTACAGAGTCATTGACTGCAGGACTGCACAGAGTTACTGATGCCCGGTCTTACAGAGTCACTGACATCCGGTCTATAAAGACTCACTGACTCCCGGTCTGGACAGAATCACTGACTCCCTCTCTGTACAGAGTCAATGATTCCGATCGTTACAGAGTCACTGACTCCCGTGCCTGTTCCGAGTCACTGACTCCCGGTCTGTACAGACCTACTGACTCCCGAACTATGAAGACTCACTGACACCGGGTCTGTAAAGAGTAACTGACACCCGGCTTGCACAGAGCCACTGACTGCAGGTCTGTTCAGATTCACTGACTCCCGGTCTGAACAGAGTCACGAACTCTCGGTGTCATTAACACTCGGTCTGTACAGAGTCACTGACACCCCGTCTGTAAAAAGTCACTGAATCCCGGTCCGTACAGAGTCACTGACTGAAGGACTGTAGAGAGTTACCGATTCCCGTTCTTACAGAGCCACTGACTACCGGTCTGTACAGAGTTACTGACTCCCTCTCTGTACAGAGTCAATGATTCCGATCTACACAGAGTCACTGACTCCCCGGCCTGTACCGAGTCACTGACTCCCGGTCTGTACAGATTCACTGACTCTCGGTATGTACAGAGTCAGTGACTCCCGGTCCGACAGATTCACTGACTCCCGATCTGTACAGATTCACTGTCTCCAGGTGTGTGCAGAGTCACTGACTCCCCGGCCTATACAGAGTCACTGACTTCCTGTCTGTACAGAATCACTGACACCCCGTCTGCAAAAAGTCATTGACTCCCGGTCCTTACAGAGTCATTGACTCCAGGTCTGTACAGAGTCACGTACACCCGATCTGCACACAGTCACCGACTCCAGGTCTGCACAGTTTCACTGACTCACTGTCTGAACAGAGTCACTGATTCCGGTCTGTACAGAGTCACCGACTCCCGGCCTGGACAGAGTCACTGACTCCCGGTCTGTGCAGTGTCACTGACTCCAGGTCAGCACAGAGTCACTAACTCTCGTTCTGTTCAAAGTTATTGACTCCCGGTCTATGAAGACTCACTGACTCCCGGTCTGCAGAGAGTCATTGATACCCATTCTGTGCAAAGTCACTGACTCCCGGTCTGAACAGAGTCACTTACTCCCGGTCTGTATATAGTAATTGATTTCCGGTCGATGCAGATTCACTGACTCCCGGTCTGGATAGAGTAAGTGACTCCTGGGCAGTACAGAGCCACTGACTCCAGGTCTGCACAGGTTCACTGACTCACTGTCTGAAAAGCGTCACTGATTCCGGTCCATACAGAGTCACTGACTCCCCAGCCTGTTCCGAGTCACTGACTCCCGTTCTATACAGACTTACTGACTCCCGAACTACGAAGACTCACTGACACCGGGTCTGTAAAGAATCACTGACACCCGGCCTGAACAGTGCCACTGACTGCAGGACTGTTCAGATTCACTGATTCCCGGCCTTACAAAGCCACTCACTTCCGCTCTGTACAGAGTCACTGACTCCCTCTCTGTGCAGAGTCAATGATTCCGATCTGTACAGAGTCACTGACTCCGCGGCCTGTACCGTGTCACTGACTCCCAGTCCGTACAGAGTCACTGATAACCGGTCTGAACAGAGTAACTGTCATCCGGTCTGGAGAGAGTTTCTGACGCCCCGTCTATGAAGAACCACTGACTTATAATCTGTACAGAATCATTGCCGCCCGGTCTGTCGGCAGTAACTGACAGCCCGTCTGTACAAAGTCACTGACTCTCGGTCTGTGCAGATTCACTGACTCACCGTCTTCACAGAGTCACTGATTCCGGTCTGTACAGAATCAATGACTCCCTTTCTGTACAGAGTCGCTGACTCCAGGTCTGTACAGAGTAATTGACTCCCGTTCCATAAGGAGTAACTGACTCCCCGTCTGTGCAGAGTCACTGACTCCCGGTCCGTGCAGATTCACTGACTGCAGGTCTGTACAGAGTTACTGATCCCCGGTCGTACAGCGTCACTGACTCCCGGTTGGACAGAGTCATTAACACTCGGTCTGTTCAGAGTTACTGACTCCCGCTCTGCACAGATTCACTGACTCCAGGTCTGCAGAGAGTCACTGAATCCCGCTGTGCACAGAGTCACTGACTCCCGGTCCGTACAGAGTCACTGACTTCCGGTGTATGCAGAGTCACTGATTCCGGTCTGCACAGAGTCACCGACTTCAAGTCCGTACAGAATCACCGACTCCCGGTCTGCACAGAGCCATTGAATCCTGGTCTGCACAGGGACACTGACACCCAGTCTGTACAGAGCCACTGAGGCCAGGTCGTCCAGAATCACTGACTCCCGGTCTGAACAGATTCACTGACTCTCGGTACGTACAGATTCACTGACTCCCTGTATGTGCAGAGTCACTGATTCCGGTCTGTACAGAGTCACGAACTCTCGGTGTCAGTGACTCTGTACAGACCGGAAGGCAGTGACTCTGTACAGACCGGGAGTCAGTGACTCTGGACGACCTGGCCAGGTCTGAACAGATTCACTGACTCTCGGTACGTACAGAGTCACTGACACCCCGTCTGTACAAAGTCACTGAATCCCGGTCCGTACAGAGTCACTGACTGCAGGACTGTAGAGAGTTACCGATTCCCGTTCTGACAGAGCCACTGACTACCGGTCTGTACAGAATTACTGACTCCCTCTCTGCACAGAGTCAATGATTCCGATCTACACAGAGTCACTGACTCCCCGGCCTGTACCGAGTCACTGACTCCCGGTCTGCACAGATTCACTGACTCTCGGTATGTACAGAGTCAGTGACTCCCGGTCCGACAGATTCACTGACTCACGGTCTGTACAGATTCACTGTCTCCAGGTGTGTGCAGAGTCACTGACTTCCCGGCCTGTACAGAGTCACTGACTTCCTGTCTGTACAGAATCACTGACACCCGGACTGTACAGATTCACTGACTCTTGTTATGTACAGATTCAATGGCTCCCTGTCCGAACAGAGTCACTGACACCCCGTCTGCAAAAAGTCACTGACTCCCGATCCTTACAGAGTCATTGACTCCAGGTCTGCACAGAGTCACGTACACCCGATCTGCACACAGTCACCGACTCCAGGTCTGCACAGTTTCACTGACTCACAGTCTGAACAGAGTCACTGATTCCGGTCCATACAGAGTCACGGACTCCCGGCCTGTACAGATTCACTGACACCCTATCTGTACAGATTCACTGATTCCGGTCTGTACATAGTCATTGACTGCAGGACTGCACAGAGTTACTGATGCCCGGTCTTACAGAGTCACTGACATCCGGTCTATAAAGACTCACTGACTCCCGGTCTGGACAGAATCACTGACTCCCTCTCTGTACAGAGTCAATGATTCCGATCGTTACAGAGTCACTGACTCCCGTGCCTGTTCCGAGTCACTGACTCCCGGTCTGTACAGACCTACTGACTCCCGAACTATGAAGACTCACTGACACCGGGTCTGTAAAGAGTAACTGACACCCGGCCTGCACAGAGCCACTGACTGCAGGTCTGTTCAGATTCACTGACTCCCGGTCTGAACAGAGTCACGAACTCTCGGTGTCATTAACACTCGGTCTGTACAGAGTCACTGACACCCCGTCTGTAAAAAGTCACTGAATCCCGGTCCGTACAGAGTCACTGACTGAAGGACTGTAGAGAGTTACCGATTCCCGTTCTTACAGAGCCACTGACTACCGGTCTGTACAGAGTTACTGACTCCCTCTCTGTACAGAGTCAATGATTCCGATCTACACAGAGTCACTGACTCCCCGGCCTGTACCGAGTCACTGACTCCCGGTCTGTACAGATTCACTGACTCTCGGTATGTACAGAGTCAGTGACTCCCGGTCCGACAGATTCACTGACTCCCGATCTGTACAGATTCACTGTCTCCAGGTGTGTGCAGAGTCACTGACTCCCCGGCCTATACAGAGTCACTGACTTCCTGTCTGTACAGAATCACTGACACCCCGTCTGCAAAAAGTCATTGACTCCCGGTCCTTACAGAGTCATTGACTCCAGGTCTGTACAGAGTCACGTACACCCGATCTGCACACAGTCACCGACTCCAGGTCTGCACAGTTTCACTGACTCACTGTCTGAACAGAGTCACTGATTCCGGTCTGTACAGAGTCACCGACTCCCGGCCTGGACAGAGTCACTGACTCCCGGTCTGTGCAGTGTCACTGACTCCAGGTCAGCACAGAGTCACTAACTCTCGTTCTGTTCAAAGTTATTGACTCCCGGTCTATGAAGACTCACTGACTCCCGGTCTGCAGAGAGTCATTGATACCCATTCTGTGCAAAGTCACTGACTCCCGGTCTGAACAGAGTCACTTACTCCCGGTCTGTATATAGTAATTGATTTCCGGTCGATGCAGATTCACTGACTCCCGGTCTGGATAGAGTAAGTGACTCCTGGGCAGTACAGAGCCACTGACTCCAGGTCTGCACAGGTTCACTGACTCACTGTCTGAAAAGCGTCACTGATTCCGGTCCATACAGAGTCACTGACTCCCCAGCCTGTTCCGAGTCACTGACTCCCGTTCTATACAGACTTACTGACTCCCGAACTACGAAGACTCACTGACACCGGGTCTGTAAAGAATCACTGACACCCGGCCTGAACAGTGCCACTGACTGCAGGACTGTTCAGATTCACTGATTCCCGGCCTTACAAAGCCACTCACTTCCGCTCTGTACAGAGTCACTGACTCCCTCTCTGTGCAGAGTCAATGATTCCGATCTGTACAGAGTCACTGACTCCGCGGCCTGTACCGTGTCACTGACTCCCAGTCCGTACAGAGTCACTGATAACCGGTCTGAACAGAGTAACTGTCATCCGGTCTGGAGAGAGTTTCTGACGCCCCGTCTATGAAGAACCACTGACTTATAATCTGTACAGAATCATTGCCGCCCGGTCTGTCGGCAGTAACTGACAGCCCGTCTGTACAAAGTCACTGACTCTGGGTCTGTGCAGATTCACTGACTCACCGTCTTCACAGAGTCACTGATTCCGGTCTGTACAGAATCAATGACTCCCTTTCTGTACAGAGTCGCTGACTCCAGGTCTGTACAGAGTAATTGACTCCCGTTCCATAAGGAGTAACTGACTCCCCGTCTGTGCAGAGTCACTGACTCCCGGTCCGTGCAGATTCACTGACTGCAGGTCTGTACAGAGTTACTGATCCCCGGTCGTACAGCGTCACTGACTCCCGGTTGGACAGAGTTACTAACACTCGGTCTGTTCAGAATTACTGACTCACGGTCTGTTAAGACTCACTGACACCCGGTCTGGACAGAATCACTGACTCCCGGTCTGCACAGAGTAACTGACTTCTGGTCTGTGCAGAGTCACTGACTCCCGGTCTGAACAGAGTCACGAACTCTCGGTGTCATTAACACTCGGTCTGTACAGAGTCACTGACACCCCGTCTGTACAAAGTCACTGAATCCCGGTCCGTACAGAGTCACTGACTGCAGGACTGTAGAGAGTTACCGATTCCCGTTCTGACAGAGCCACTGACTACCGGTCTGTACAGAGTTACTGACTCCCTCTCTGTACAGAGTCAATGATTCCGATCTACACAGAGTCACTGACTCCCCGGCCTGTACCGAGTCACTGACTCCCGGTCTGTACAGATTCACTGACTCTCGGTATGTACAGAGTCAGTGACTCCCGGTCGGACAGATTCACTGACTCCCGATCTGTACAGATTCACTGTCTCCAGGTCTGTGCAGAGTCACTGACTCCCCGGCCTGTACAGAGTCACTGACTTCCTGTCTGTACAGAATCACTGACACCCCGTCTGCAAAAAGTCACTGACTCCCGGTCCTTACAGAGTCATTGACTCCAGGTCTGTACAGAGTCACGTACACCCGATCTGCACACAGTCACCGACTCCAGGTCTGCACAGTTTCACTGACTCACTGTCTGAACAGAGTCACTGATTCCGGTCTGTACAGAGTCACCGACTCCCGGCCTGGACAGAGTCACTGACTCCCGGTCTGTGCAGTGTCACGGACTCCAGGTCAGCACAGAGTCACTAACTCTCGTTCTGTTCAAATTTATTGACTCCCGGTCGATGAAGACTCACTGACTCCCGGTCTGCAGAGAGTCATTGATACCCATTCTGTGCAAAGTCACTGACTCGCGGTCTGAACAGAGTCACTTACTCCCGGTCTGTATATAGTAATTGACTTCCGGTCGATGCAGATTCACTGACTCCCGGTCTGGATAGAGTAAGTGACTCCTGGGCAGTACAGAGCCACTGACTCCAGGTCTGCACAGGTTCACTGACTCACTGTCTGAAAAGCGTCACTGATTCCGGTCCATACAGAGTCACTGACTCCCCAGCCTGTTCCGAGTCACTGACTCCCGTTCGATGCAGACTTACTGACTCCCGAACTAGGAAGACTCACTGACACCGGGTCTGTAAAGAATCACTGACACCCGGCCTGTACAGTGCCACTGACTGCAGGACTGTTCAGATTCACTGATTCCCGGTCTTACAAAGCCACTCACTTCCGCTCTGTACAGAGTCACTGACTCCCTCTCTGTACAGAGTCAATGATTCCGATCTGTACAGAGTCACTGACTCCGCGGCCTGTACCGTGTCACTGACTCCCAGTCCGTACAGAGTCACTGATAACCGGTCTGAACAGAGTAACTGTCATCCGGTCTGGAGAGAGTTTCTGACGCCCCGTCTATGAAGAACCACTGACTTATAATCTGTACAGAATCATTGCCGCCCGGTCTGTCGAGAGTAACTGACAGCCCGTCTGTACAAAGTCACTGACTCCCGTTCTGTACAGAGCCACTGACTCCAGGTCTGTGCAGATTCACTAACTCACTGTCTGTACAGAGTCACTGGTTCCCGATCTATGAAGACTCACTGAGATCGGGTCTGTACATAGTCAACGACTTCCGGTCGGTACAGAATCACTGACTCCCGCTCTGTACAGAGTCGCTGACTCCAGGTCTGTACATAATCAATGATTCCGAACTGCACAGAGCCGCTGAGTCCCGACCTGTACAGAATAATTGACTCCCGTTCTATACAGAGCCACTGACTCCCGGTCTCTACAGAGTCACTGACTTCCGGTCTGTGCAGAGTCAATGACACCCGATCTGTTGCGAGCCACTGAATCCAGGTCTGCACAGGTTCACTGACTTACTGTCTGAAAACAGTCACTGATTCCGGTTCATACAGAGTCACCGACTCCCGGCCTGTAGAGATTCACTGACTCCCTGTCTTTACAGATTAATTGATTCCGGTCTGTACAGGGTCACTGACTGCAGGACCGTACAGAGTTACTGATTCCCGGTATTGCAGAGCCACTGACTACCGGTCTGTACAGAGTCACTGACTCCCTCTCTGTACAGAGTCAATGATTCCGATCTGTGCAGAGTCACTGACTCCCCGGCCTGTACCGAGTCACTGACACCCGGGCTAGACCTTCTGACTCCCGATCTATGAAGACTCACTGACACCCGGTCTGTACAGTCACTGAAACCCGGCCTGTACAGAGCCACTGACTCCAGGTCGGTGCAGATTCACTGACTCACCGTCTTCACAGAGTCACTGATTCCGGTCTGTACAGAGTCACAGACTTCCGGTCGGTACAGAATCAATGACTCCCTTTCTGCACAGAGTCGCTGACTCCAGGTCTGTACAGAGTAATTGACTCCGGTTCCATACAGAGTAACTGACTCCCCGTCTGTGCAGAGTCACTGACTCCCGGTCCGTGCAGATTCACTGACTGCAGGTCTGTACAGAGTTACTGATTCCCGGTCGTACAGCGTCACTGACTCCCGGTTGGACAGAGTTACTAACACTCGGTCTGTTCAGAATTACTGACTCACGGTCTGTTAAGACTCACTGACTGCCGGTCTGGACAGAATCACTGACTCCCGGTCTGCACAAAGTAACTGACTTCCGGTCTATGCAGAGTCACTGACTTCCGGTCTGCACAGAGTCAGCGACTTCAAGTTCTCACAGAGTTACCGACTCCCGTTCTGCACAGAGCCATTGAATCCCGGTCTGCACATGGACACTGATTCCAGGTCTGTACAGAGTCACTGACACCGGGTCTGTACAGAGCCACTGACGCCAGATCTGTACAGATTCACTGACTAACTGTCTGCACAGAGACACTGACTCCAGGTCTGTACAGAATCACTGAGTCCCGGTCTGCACAGAGCGACTGACTCTGGGTCTGTACAGTTTCACTGACTCACTGTCTGAACAGAGCCACTGATTCCTGTCCATACAGAGTCACGGACTCCCGGCCTGTACAGATTCACTGACTCCCTGCCTGTACAGATTCACTGATTCCGGTCTGTACAGAGACACTGACTGCCGGCCTGTACACTCACTGACTCCCAGTCTGTGCAGAGTCAATGACTCCAGGTCTGTACAGCATCACTGACTCCCGGTCGTACAGCATCACTGACTCCCGGTCGTACAGCTTCACTGACTCCCCGTTGGACAGAGTCACTAACACTCGGTCTGTTCAGAGTTACTGACTCTCTGTCTTTAAAGGCTCACTGACTCCCGGTCTGGACAGAGCGACTGACTCCCTGTCTGTACTGATTCACTGACTCTAGGTCGGCACTGTTTCAATGACTCACTATCTGAACAGAGTCACTGATTCCGGTCCATACAGCGGAACGGACTCCAGGCCTGTACAGATTTACTGACTCCCTTTCTATACAGATTCACTGATTCCGGTCTGTACAGAGACCGTGACTCCCGGCCTGTACAATCACTGACTCCCGGTCTGTGCAGAGCCACTGAATCCAGGTCTGTACAGAGTCACGAACTCTCGGTGTCAGTGACTCTGCACAGACCGAAGGCAGTGACTCTGTCGAGAGTCACTGACACCCGGTCTGCACAAAGTCACTTACGCCCGGTCCGTACACAGTCACTGACTGCAGGACTGTGCAGAGTTACTGATTCCTGGTCTTACAGAGCCACTGACTACCGGTCTGTACAGGGTCATTGACTCCCTCTCTGCACAGAGTCAATGATTCCGATCTGTATCGAGCCGCTGACTCCAGGTCTGTGCGGATTCACTAACTCACTGTCTGTACAGAGTCACTGATTCCGGTCTGTACAGAGTCACCGACTTCCGGTCGGTACAGAATCACTGACTCCCGCTCTGCACAGAGTCGCTGACTCTCGGCCTATCCGGAGTAATTGACTCCCGTTCGATACAGAGTAACTGACTCCCGGTCTGTGCAGAGTCAATGACTCCAGGTCTGTACAGCATCACTGACTCCCGGTCGTACAGCATCACTGACTCTCGATTGGACAGAGTCCCAAACACTCGGTCTGTTCAGAGTTACTGACTCCCGGTCTGTAAAGGCTCACTGACACCCGGTCTGGACAGAATCACTGACTCCAGGTCTGCACAGAGCGACTGACTCCCAGTCTGTACAGTTTCACTGACTCACTGTCTGAACAGAGTCACTGATTCCGGTCCATACAGTGTCACGGACTCCCGGCCTGTACAGTCACTGACACACCGTCTGCACAAAGTCACTTCCTCCCTGTCCGTACACAGTCACTGACTTCCGGTCCATGCAGAGTCACTGACTTCCGGTCTGCATGGAGTCACCGACTTGAAGTCCGTACAGAATCACCGAATCCCGGTCTGCACAGAGCCATTGAATCCCGGTCTGTACAGAGCCATTGAATCCCGGTCTGTACAGATTCACTGAGTCTCGGTATGTACAGATTCACTGACTCCCTCTCTGTGCAGAGTCACTGATTCCGGTCTGCACAGAGTCAGGAACTCTCCGTGTCAGTGAATCTGTACAGACCGGAATCATAGAATCATAGAACCATAGAAGTTACAACATGGAAACAGGCCCTTCGGCCCAACATGTCCATGTCTCCCAGTTTATACCACGAAGCTGGTCCCAATTGCCTGCACTTGGCACATATCTTTCCAAACCTATCTTACCCATGTAACTGTCCAAATGCTTTTTAAAAGACAAAATTGTACCCGCCTCTATTGCTGCCTCTGGCAGCTCGTTCCAGACACTCACCTCCATTTGAGTGAAAAAATTGCCCCTCTGGACCCTTTTTTATCTCTCCCCTCTCACCTTAAATCTATGTCCCCTCGTTTTCGACTCCCCTACCTTTGGGAAAAGGTTTTGACTATCCACCTTATCGAGGACCCTCATTATTTTATGGACTTCTATAAGATCACCCCTTAACCTCCTACTCTCCAGGGAAAAAAGTCTCAGTCGATCCAACCTCTCCCTTTCAGTCAAACCATCAAGTCCCGGTAGCATCCTAGTAAATCTTTTCTGCACTCTTTCTAGTTTAATAATATCCTTTCTATAATAGGGTGACCAGAACTGTACACAGTATTCCAAATGTGGCCTTACTAATGTCTTGTACAACTTCAACAAGACATCCCAACTCCTGTATTCAAAGTTCTGACCAATGAAACCAAGCATGCCGAATGCCTTCTTCACCACCCTATCCACCTGTGACTCCACTTTCAAGGAGCTATCAACCTGTACTCCGAGATCTCTTTGTTCAATAACTCTCCCCAACGCCCTACCATTAACGGAGTAGGTCCTGGCCTAATTCGATGCACCAAAATGGATCACCTCACATTTATCTAAATTAAACTCCATCTGCCATTCATCGGCCCACTGGCCCAATTTATCAAGATCCCGTTGCAATCCTAGATAACCTTCCTCACTGTCCACAATGCCACCTATCCTGGTGTCATCTGCAAACTTACCAACCATGCCTCCTAAATTTTCATCCAAATCGTTAATATAAGTAACAAATAACAGCGGACCCAGCACCGATCCCTGGTCACAGGCCTCCAGTTTTAAAAACAACCCTCCACAACCACCCTCTGTCTTCTGTCGTCAAGCCAATTTTGTATCCAATTGGCTACCTCACCTTGGATCCTGTGAGATTTAACCTTATGTAACAAGCTACTATGCGGTACCTTGTCAAAGGCTTTGCTGAAGTCCATGTAGACCACGTCTACTGCACAGCCCTCATCTATCTTCTTGGTTACCCCTTCAACAAACTCAATCAAATTCGTGAGACATGATTTTCCTCTCACAAAACCATGCTGACTGTTCCTAATCAGTCCCTGCCTCTCCAAATGCTTGCAGATCCTGTCCCTCAGAATACCCTCTAAAAACTTACCCACTACAGATGTCAGGCTCACCGGTCTGTAGTTCCCAGGCATTTCCCTGCCGCCCTTCTTAAACAAAGGCACAATATTTGCAGCCCTCCAATCTTCAGGCACCTCACCTGTAGCTGTCGATGATTCAAATATCTCTGCTGGGGGACCCGCAATTTCCTCCCTAACCTCCCATAACATCCTGGGATACATTTCATCAGGACCCGGAGATTTATCTACCTTGATGCGCGTTAAGACTTCCAGCACCTCCCTCTCTTTAATATGTACAATCCTCAAGACATCACTATTTATTTCCCCAAGTTCCCTAACATCCATGCCTTTCTCAACCGTAAATACCGATGTGAAATCTTCATTCAGGTTCTCACCCATCTCTTGTGGTTCCGCACATAGATGACTTTGTTGATCCTTAAGAGGCCCTACTCTCTCCCTAGTTACTCTTTTGCCCTTTATGTATTTGTGGAAGCTCTTTGGATTCTCCTTTGTCTTATCTGCCAAAGCAATCTCATGTCCCATTTTTGCCCTCCTGATTTCTCTCTTAACTCTACTCCGGCAATCTCTATACTCTTCAAGGGATCCACTTCATCCCAGCTGCCGATGCATGTCATATGCCTCCTTCTTCTTTTTGACTAGGGCCTCAATCTCCCGAGTCATCCAAGGTTCCCTACTTCGACCAGCCTTGCCCTTCACTTTATAAGGAATGTGCTTCCCCTGAACCCTGGTTAACACACTTTTGAAAGCCTCCCACTTACCAGACGTCCCTTTGCCTGCCAACAGACTCTTCCAATCAACTTCTGAAAGTTCCTGTCTAATACCATCAAAATTGGCCTTTCCCCAATTTAGAATTTTAACTTTTGTGCCAGACCTATCATTCTCCATAGCTATCTTAAAACTAATGGAATTATGATCACTGGTCCCAATGTGATCCCTCACTAACACTTCTGTCACCTGCCCTTCCTTATTTCCCAAGAGGAGGTCAAGTTTTGCCCCCTCTCTAGTCGGGCCATCCACATACTGAATGAGAAATTCCTCCTGAATACACTCAACAAATTTCTCTCCATCCAAGCCCCTAATGCTATGGCTGTCCCAGTCAATGTTGGGAAAGTTAAAGCCCCCTACTATTACCACCCTATTTTTCTTGCAGCTGTCTGTAATCTCCTTACATATTTGCTCCTCAATATCCCGTTGACTATTTGGGGGTCTGCAGTACAATCCTATCAAAGTGATCTCTCCCTTCTTATTTTTCAGTTCTACCCATATCGACTCAGTGGGCCAACCCTCTGATATATTCCCTCCCACTACTGCCGTGATGTTCTCCCTAATTAAGAACGCAACTCCCCCTCCTCTCTTACCTCCTGCTCTATCTTTCCTATAGCATCTGTACCCTGGAACATTGAGCTGCCAGTCCTGCCCCTCCCTTAGCCATGTTTCTGTAATAGCTATAACATCCCAGTCCCATGTACCCATCCATGCCCTGAGTTCATCTGCCTTGCCCATCAGGCTTCTTGCATTGAAATAAATGCAGTTTAATCTAGACTTCCCTTGGTCTTTGCCTTGCTTTCTCAGACCATCTGTCCAGTCATGTTTTGTACACTCTCCCTTACTGCCTTTTGTTTCTGTCACCACTATACTTCCCACTGACTTCCTGCATCCGTTCCCATCCCCCTGGCGCATTAGTTTAAACCCTCCCCAACAGCACTAGAAAACACTCCCCCGAGGACATCTGTTCCAGTCCTGCCCAGATGCAGACGTCCAATTTGTACTGGTCCCACCTCCCCCAGAACCGCTTCCAATGGCCCAGGAATTTGAATCCCTCCCTCTTGCACCATCTCTCAAGCCACGTATTCATCCTAGCTATCCTGTCATTCTTACTCTGACTATCCCGTGGCACTGGTAGCAATCCTGAGATTACTACCTTTGAGGTCCTACTCTTTCGTTTAACTCCTAACTCCCTAAATTCAGCTTGTAGGACCTCATCCCGTTTTTTACCTATATCGTTGGTGCCTATATGCACCACGACAATTGGCTGTTCACCCTCCCCCTCCAGAATGTCCTGCAGCCGCTCCGAGACATCCCTGACCCTTGCACCAGGGAGGCAACATACCATCCTGGAGTCTCGGTTGCGTCCGCAGAAACGCCTGTCTATTCCCCTTACAATCGAGTCCCCTATCACTATAGCTCTGCCACTCTTTTTCCTGCACTCCTGTGCAGCAGAGCCAGCCACGGTGCCATGAACCTGGCTGTTGCCACCTTCCCCTGGTGAGCCATCGCCCCCAACAGTATCCAAAACGATATACCTGTTTTGGAGGGAGATGATCGCAGGGGAGCGCTGCACTGCCTTCCTACTCTTCCTCTGTCTGATGTTCACCAATTCACTATCTCCCTCAGTAATTTTTACCTGTGATGTGAGCAACTCACTGAACGTGCTATCCACGACTTCCTCAGCATCGCGGATGCTCCAAAGTGAGTCCATCCGCAGCTCCAGAGCCGTCAAGCGGTCAAACAGTAGCTGCAGCTGGACACACTTCCCGCAGGTGAAGGAATCATGGACAGAGGAAGGATCCCTGAATTCCCACATCCCACAAGAGGAACATGACACGGACCTGGGATCTCCTGCCATGACTTAACCCTTAAGTTAGCTTAACAACAGTGAATCTGCAGAGAGTCACTGACACCCCGTCTGTAAAAAGTCACTGACTCCCGGTCCGTACAGAGTCAATGACTCCCCGGCCTGCACACTGTCACTGACTTCCGATCCAAAGAGAGTCACTGATTCCGGTCCATACAGAGTCACTGACTCCCGGCCTGTACAGATTCACTGACTCCCTGTTTGTACAGACTGACTGACTCGCGGTCTGTGCAGAGTCACTCACTCCAGGTCTGTACAGAGTCACGAACTCTCGGTGTCAGGGACAGTGATTCTGTAGAGAGTCACTGACACCCCGTCTGTACAAAGTCACTGACTCCCGGTCGGTACAGAGTCACTGACTGCAGGACTGTACAGAGCCACTGACACTCGGTCCGTGCAGAGCCACTGAATCCAGGTCTGTACAGATTAATTTACTCACTATCTGTACAGAGTCACTGATTCCGGTCTTTACAGGGTCACTGACTCCCGGTCTGTGCAGCGTCACTGACTCCAGCTCGGAACAGAGTGGCTAACTCTCGGTCCGTTCAGAGTTACTAACTCCGGGTCTATGAAGACTCACTGCCTCCCGGTCTGTACAGAAACATTGCATCCCGGACTGTGGAGAGTCACTGACTCCCGGTCTGTAAAGAGTAATTGACTTCCGGTCTTTACAGATTCACTGACTCCCGGTCTGTACAGAGTAACTGCCCCCGGTCTGTACAGAATCATTGCCTCCCGGACTGTGGAGAGTCACTGACTCCCGGTCTGTAACGAGTTATTTACTTCTGGTCTGTACAGAATCACCGACTCCCGGTCTGCACAGAGCCTTTCAACCCCGGACTGCACAAGGACACTGACTCCAGGTCTGTACAAAGTCACTGACCCCGGTCCGTACAGAGTCACTGACTGCAGGACTGTACAGAGTTACGGAATCCCGGTCTTACAGAGCCACTGACTACCGGTCTGTGCAGAGTCACTGAATCCCTCTCTGTACAGAGACACTGACTCCAGGTCTGCTCAGTTTCACTGACTCACTGTCTGAACAGAGTCACGGACTCCCGGCCTGTACAGATTCACTGACTCTCTGTCTGTACAGATTCACTGATTCCGGTCGGTGCAGAGACACTGACTCCCGGCCTGTACAGTCACTGACTCCCAGTCTGTGCAGTGTCACTGACTCCAGGTCTCTCCAGAGCCAAGAACTCTCGGTGTCAGTGACTCTGTACAAACCGGAAGGCAGTCATTCTGCAGAGAGTCACTGACACCCCGTCTGTACAAAGTTACTAACTCCCGGTCCGTACACAGTCAATGGCTGCAGGACTGTACAGAGTTACTGATTCCCGGTCTTACAGAGTCACTGACTCCTCTCTGTACAGAGTCAATGATTCCGATTTGTACAGAGTCACTGACTCCCGGTCTGTACAGAATGACTGACTCCCGATCTATGAAGATTAACTGACACCCGGGCCTGTACAGAGCCACTGGCTCCAGGTCTGCACATAATCAGTGATTCCGAACTGCACAGAGACGTTGACTCCCGGCCTGTACAGAGTAATTGACTGCCGTTCTGTACAGAGTAATTGACTCCCGTTCTGTGCAGAGTCACTGACTCCAGGTCTGTAAAGCATCACTGACTCCCGGTCGTACATCGTCACTGACTCCCAGTTGGACAATAACACTCGGTCTGTTCAGAGTTACTGACTCCCGGTCTGTAAATACTCACTGACTCCCGGATGGACAGAATCACTGACTCCCGGTCTGCACAGAGCCACTAACTACCGGTCTGTACAAATTCACTGACTCCAGGTCTGCAGAGAGTCACTGAATCCCGCTATGCACAGAGTTACTGACTCCTGGTCTGTACAGAGTAACTGACTTCCTGTCTGTACTGAATCACTGCCTTCCTCTTTGTACAGATTCACTGATTCTGGTCTGCACAGTGTCACTGACTCCAGGTCGGTACAGAGTCACTTAGTCTCGGTCCGTTCAGAGTTACCGACTCCCGGTCTCTGAAGACTCACTGACACCCGGTCTGTACAGAGTCAATGACACCCGGTCTGTACAGAGCCACTGACACCAGGTCTGTACAGAATCACTGACTAACTCTCTGTACGGAGACACTGACTCCAGGTCTGTACAGAGTCAGTGACTACCGGTCCAACGGAGTTACTGACGACCGGTCTGTACACATTCACTGAATCTCGGTTTGTACAGATTCACTGACTCCCTGTCTGTACAGAGTCACTGACTCCCGGTCTGCACAGTGTCACTGATTCCCGGTCTACTCAGTCACTGACTCACTGTCTGTACAGAGTCACCGAGTTCCGGTCCGTGCAGAAACACCGATTCCCGGTCTGGACAACGTCACTGAATTCAGGTCTGTAAAGAATCACTGACGACCGGCCTGTACAGAATCAATGACTCCCCGACTGTACAGAGTCACTGAATCCCGGTTTATACAGACTCACTGACTTTCGGTCCGTACAGAGGCACTGACTCCAGGTCTGTACAGAATCACTGGCTACCGGTCTGTACAGAGTCACTGACTCCCTCTCTGTACAGATTCATTGACACCCGCTCTGTGCAAGTAACTGACACCCGGTCTGTACAGAGCCACTGTCTCCAGGTCTTTGCAGAGTCACTGACTCCCCGGCCTGTACAGAGTCACTGACTTCCTGTCTGTACAGAATCACTGACACCCGGACTGTACAGAGCCGCTGACACTCGGTCTGTGCAGAGCCACTGAATCGAGGTCTGTACAGATTCATTGACTTACTGTCTGTACAGAGTCACTGATTCCGGTCTTTACAGGGTCACTGACTCCCGGTCTGTGCAGAGTCACTGACTCCAGCTCTGAACAGAGTGGCTAACTCTCCGTCCGTTCAGAGTTACTGACTCCGGGTCTATGAAGACTCACTGCCTCCCGGTCTGTACAGAATCATTGCCTCCCGGTCTGTGGAGAGTCACTGACATCCCGTCTGGACAAAGTCACTGACTACTGGTCTGTACAGAGTCACTGACTCCCGGTCTGTAAAGAGTAAATGACTTCCGGTCTATGCAGATTCAATGATTCCCGGTCTGTACAGAGTAACTGAATCCCAGTCCGTACAGAATCACTGACTCCAGGTCTGTCGGGAGACAGTGACTCCAGGTCCGTACAGAGTGACTGACTCCCGTCCTGTACAGATAAACTGACTCCCAGTCTGCACAGAATCACTGATTCCGGTCCGTACAGTCACTAACTCCCGGCCTGCACAGAGTCAGTGACTCCGGTTCTATACAGAGTCACTGACTCCCCGTCGTACAGCGTCACTGACTCCCGGTCGTACAGAGTCAGTAACTCTCGGTCTGTTCAGAGTTACTGATTCTCGGTCTGTGCAGAGACACTGACTCCAGGTCTGTGCAGCGTCACTGGCTGCAGGTCTGTACAGACTCACTGTCCCCAGGGCTGGACAGAGTCACTGACTCCCTGTCTGTACAGAGTCACTGAATCCATGTTTGTACAGAACCACAGACTCCCGTTCAGTACAGACCCACTTACTCCCGGTCTGTACAGATTCACTGACTCCCGGCCTGTGCAGAATCACTGAATCCGGTCTGCACAGAAACACTGACTCCCGGTCTGCACAGAGACACTGACTCCCGGTCTGTACAGAGGCACTGACTCCAGGTCTGTGCACAGTCACTGACTCCCGGTCAGTACAGAGCCACTGACTCTCGGCATGTTCAGATTCACGGACTCCCTGTCTATACAGAGTCACTGATTCCGGTCTGCACAGAGTCATTGACTCTCGGTCTACACAGTGTCACTAACTCCAGGTCTGTACAGAGTCACTGACTCACTGTCTAAAAAGAGTCACTGATTCCGGTCCATACAGAGTCACGGACTCCCGGCCTGTACAGATTCACTGATTCCCTGTCTGTACAGATTCATGGATTCCGGTCTGTACAGAGACACTTACTCCAGGCCAGTACAGTCACAGACACCCCTTCTGTACAAAGTCACTGACTCCGTACAGAGTCACTGACTACAGGACTGTACAGAGTTACTGATTCCCGATCTGACAGAACCACTGACTACTGGACTGTACAGAGTCACTGACGCCCTCTCTTTACAGAGTCAATGATTCCCCGGCCTGTACCGAGTCATTGACTCCCCGTCTGTTCAGAGTCACTGATACCCGGTCTGAACAGAGTAACTGACACTCGGTCTGGAGAGAGTTTCTGACTCCCGGTCGTTGAAGAATCACTGACTCTCAATCTGTAAAGAATCATTGCAGCCCGGTCTGTACAGAGCCACTGACGCCAGGTCTGTGCAGATTCACTAACTCACTGTCTGTACAGAGTCACTGATTCCCGATCGATGAAGACTCACTGACACCCGGTCTGTACAGAGTCACTGACACACGGTTTGTACTGAGCCACTGACTCCAGCTCTGTGCAGATTCACCAGCTCACTGTCTGTACAGAGTCACTGATTCCGGTCTGTACAGAGTCACCGACTTCCGGTCGGTACAGAATCAGTGACTCCCGCTCTGGACAGAGTCGCTGACTCCAGGTCTGCACATAATCAATTATTCTGAACTGCACAGAGTCGCTGACTCCCGGCCTGTACAGAGTAATTGAATCTCGCTCTATACAGAGTCACTGACTTCCGGTCTGTACAGAGTCACTGACACCCGATCTGTACAGAGCCACTGACTCCAGGTCTGCACATTTTCACTGACTCACTGTCTGGTCAGAGTCACTGATTCCGGTCCATACAGAGTCACGGACTCCCGGCCTGCACAGATTCACTGACTCCCTGTCTGTACAGATTCACTGATTCCGTTCTGTACAGAGAAACTGACTCCCGGCCTGTACAGTCACTGACTCCCGGTCAGTGCAGACTCACTGACTCCAGGTCTGTACAGATTCACGAACTCTCGGTGTCAGTGACTCTGCACAGACCGGGAGTCAGTGACTGTACAGGCCGTCTGTACAAAAACACTGAATCCCGGTCTGTACAGAGTAACTGACTGAAGGACTGTGCAGAGTTCCTGATTCCCGGTCTTACAGAGCCACTGACTACCGGTCTGTGCAGAGTCACTGACTCCAGGTCTATACAGCATCACTGACTCCCTGCTGTACAGCGTCACTGATTCCCGGTTGGACAGTGTCACTAACACTCGGTCTGTCCTGATTCACTGACTTCCGGTCTGGGCAGCGTCACTTCCTCCAGGTCTGTGCAGACTCATTGACTCTGTAGAGAGTCACTGACACCCGGTCTCTGCTGCTTCACTGACTCCAGGTCTGTAGAGAGTCACTGACACCCGGTCTCTGCTGCTTCACTGACTCCAGGTCTGCACAGAATCAATGACTTCCGAATGTACAGAGTCAATGACTCCCGGTCTGTGCAGAATCACTGACTCCCGGTTTGTACGGAGTCACGGACGCCCGGTATGCACAGAATTACTAACTCCCGGTCTTACAGAGCCACTGACTACCGGTCTGGACAGAGTCACTGACTCCCTCTCTGTACAGAATCACTGACACCTGCTCTGTGCAGGGTAACTGACACCCGGACTGTATAGAGCCACTGACTTCAGGTCTGTGCAGAGTCACTGACTCCCCGGCCTGTCCAGAGTCACTGACTCCAGTTCTGAACAGAGTGGCTAACTCTCGGTCCGTTCAGAGTTACTGACTCCGGGTGTATGAAGACTCACTGCCTCCCGGTCTATACAGAATCATTGCCTCCCGGTCTGTGGAGAGTCACTGACATTCCGACTGGACAAAGTCACTGACTACTGGTCTGTAGAGATTCACGGAATCCCTGTCTGGACAGATTAACTGATTCCGGCCTGTACCGAGTCACTGACTCCCGGTCTGTACAGACTTACTGACTCCCGATCTATGAAGACTCAGTGACACCCGGTCTGTACAGAGACACTGACAACCGACCTGCACAGAGCCACTGACTCCCGCTCTGTGCAGATTCACTGACTCCAGGCCTGCAGAGAGTCACTGAATCCCGCTATGCACAGAGTCACTGACTCCCGGTCTGTTCAGGGTAACTGACTTGAAGTCCGCACAGAATCACCGACTACCGGTCTGCAGAGTGCCATTGAATCCCGGTCTGCACAGAGGCACTGAAGACAGGTCCGTACAGAGTCAGTGACTCCCGGTCCTACAGAGTCACTGACTCCCTGTCTGTACTGAGTCACTGATTCCGGTCTGTACAGAGTCATGAACTCTTGGTGTCAGTGACTCTGTACAGACCGGAAGGCAGTGACTCTGCAGAGAGACACTGACACTCCGTCTGTAAAAAGTCACTGAATCCCGCTCCTTACAGAGTCACTGACTCCAGGTCTCTACAGAGTCACTGACTCCCCGGCCTGTACACAGTCACTGACTTCCGGTCTGTACAGAGTCACTGACACCCGATCTGTACAGAGCCACTGACTCCAGGTCTGCACAGTTTCACTGACTCACAGTCTGAACAGAGTCACTGATTCCGGTCCATACAGAGTCACGGACTCCCGGCCTGTACAGATTCACTGACTCCCGGTCTGGCAGAGTCACTGACTCCAGGCCTGCACAGAGTTAGGAACTCTCGGTGTCAGTGACTCTGTGCAGACCGGAAGGCAGTGACTCTGTACAGAGTCACTGAGACCCCGTCTGTACAAAGTCACTGAATCCCGGTCCGTACAGAGTCACTGATTGCAGGACTGCACAGAGTTACAGATTCCCGGTCTGGCAGAGCCACTGACTACTGATCTGTACAGAGTCACTGACTTCCGGCCTATGCAGATTCACTGACTTCCGGTCCGCACAGAGTCAGCGACTTCAAGTTCTGACAGAGTTACCGACTCCCGGTCTACACAGAGCCATTGAATCCCAGTCTGCACAGGGACACTGATTCCAGGTCTGTACAGATTCACTGACTAACTGTCTGTACAGAGACAATGACTCCGGGTCCGTACAGAATCAGTAACTACCGGTCCTACAGATTCACTGACTCCCGGTCTGTACAACGTCACTGATTCCCGTCTGTACAGAGTCACAAACTGTCGGTGTCAGTGACTCTGTACAGACCGGTCGGTACAGAGTCACTGACTCCAGGTCTGTACAGAGTCACTGACTCCCCGGCCTGCACACAGTCACTGGCTTCGGGTTTGTAAAGAGCCACTGACACCAGGTCTGTGAAGACTCACTGACACCCGGTCTGTTCAAAGTCACTGACAGCCGGTCGGTCCAGAGCCACTGACTCCAGGTCTGTGCAGATTCACGAACTCACTGTCTGTACAGAGTCACTGATTCCGGTCTGTACAGCGTCACCGACTTCCGGTCGGTACAAAATCACTGACTCCCGCTCTGTACAGAGTCGCTGACTCCAGGTCTGTACAGAATCACTGACTTCCTGTCTGCACAGGGTCACTGAATCCAAGTCCGTACAGATTCATTGACTCACTGTCTGTACAGAGTCACTGATTCCGGTCTTTACAGGATCACCGACTCCCGATCTGTGCAGAGTCACTGACTCCAGCTCTGAACAGAGTGGCGAACTCTCGGTTCGTTCAGAGTTACTTACTCCGGGTCTATGAAGACTCACTGCCTCCCGGTCTGCACAGATTCATTGCCTCCCGGTCTGTGGATAGTCACTGACATCCCGTCTGGACAAAGTCACTGACTACTGATCTGTACAGAGTCACTGACTCCCGGTCTGTAAAGAGTAATTGACTTCCAGTCGATGCAGATTCATAGGGAGACAGTGACTCCAGGTCTGTACAGGGTGACTGACTCCCGTCCTGTCCAGATAAACGGACTCCCAGTCTGCACAGAATCACTGATTCCGGTCCGGACAGAGTCACTAACTCCCGGCCTGTACAGAGTCAGTGACTCTGGTTCTATACAGAGTCACTGACTCCCCGTCGTACAGCGTCACCGGCTCCCGGTCGTACAGAGTCAGTAACTCTCGGTCTGTTCAAAGTAACTGATTCTCAGTCTGCACAGAAACACTGACTCCGGGTCTGTGCAGCGTCACTGGCTCCAGGTCTGTACAGACTCACTGTCCCCAGTTCTGTGCAGAGTTACTGACTTCCGGTCTGTACAGAGTCACTGATTCCAGGTGTGCACAGAATCACAGCCTCCCGTTCTGTACAAAACCACTGACTCCCGGTCTGTACGGAGAACCCGACTCCAGGTCTGCACAGAATCACTTACTCCCAGTCTGCACAGCGTCACTGACTTAAGGTCTGCACAGGGTGACTGACTCCCGTCCTGTACATATTCACGGAATCCCTGTCTGGACAGAATCACTGATTCCGGTCGGTACAAAGTCACTAACTCCAGGCTTCTACAGATTCACTGACTCCGGTTCTACACAAAGTAACTGTCTCCCGGTCTGTGCAGAGTCACTGACTCCAGGTCTGCTCAGAGTCACTGACACCCGGTCGGACAGAGTCAGTAACTCTCCGTCTGTTCAGAATTACTGACTCTCGGTCTGTACCGTGTCACTGACTCCCGGTCTGCACAGAGTCGCTGACTCCAGGTTTGCACATAATCACTAATTCCTCTTCTGTACAGACTCACTGACTCCCGCTCTGTACAGAGTCGCTGACTCCAGGTCTGTACATAATCAATGATTCCGAACCGCACAGAGTCGCTGACTCCCTGCCTGTACAGAATAATTGACTCCCGTTCCATGCAGAGTAACTGACTCCCGGTCTGTTCATAGTTACTGACTCCCGGTCTGCAAAGACTCACTGACACCCGGTCTGGACAGAATCATTGACTCCCGGTCTGCACAGAGTCAGCGACTTCAAGTTCTGACAGAGTTACCGACTCCCGGTCTACACAGAGCCATTGAATCCCGGTCTGCACAGGGACACTGATTCCAGGTCTGTACAGAGTCACTGACATCCGGTCTGTACCGAGCCACTGACTCCAGGTCTGTACAGATTCACTGATTAACTGTCTGTACAGAGACAATGAATCCGTGTCCGTACAGAATCAGTAACTACCGGTCCTACAGAGTCACTAACTCCCGGTCTGTACAAAGTCACTGATTCCCGTCTGTACAGAGTCACGAACTGTCGGCGTCAGTGACTCTGTACAGACCGGAAGGCAGTGACTCTGCAGAGAGTCACTGACACCCCGTCTGTAAAAAGTCACTCGAATCCCGGTCGGTACAGAGTCACTGACTCCAGGCCTGTACAGAGTCACTGACTTCGGGTTTGGAAAGAGCCACTGACACCCGAACTGTACAGCGCCACTGACTCCAGGTCTGCACAGTTTCACTGACTCACTGTCTGAACAGATTCACTGATTCCGGTCCATATAGGATCACGGACTCCCGGCCTGTACAGTCACTGACTCCCGGTCTGCACCGATTCACTGATTCCAGGTCTGTACAGAGTCACGAACTCTCGGTGTCAGTGACTCTGCACAGACCGGAAGGCAGTGACGCTGCAGGGAGTCAATGACACCGCGTCTGTACAAAGTCACTGATTCCCGGTCTGTGCACAGTCACTGACTGCAGGACTGTACAGAGTTACTGATTCCCGGTCTGACAGAGCCACTGACTACCGGTCTGTGCAGAGTCATTGACTCCCTCTCTGTGCAGAGTCAATTATTCCGATCTGTACAGAGCCACTTACTCCAGGTCTGTGAAGACTCACTGACACCCGGTCTGTTCAAAGTCACTGACAGCCGGTCTGTACAGAGTCACTGATTCCGGTCTGTACAGCGTCACCGACTTCAGGTCGGTACAGATTCACTGACTCCCGCTCTGTACAGAGTCGCTGACTCCCGGCCTGTACAGAGTAATTGACTCCCGGTCGTACAGCGTCACTGACTCCCGGCCTGGACAGAATCACTGACTCCCGGTCTGCACAGAGCCACTAACTCCAGGTCTGCACAGATTCACTTACTCCACGTCTGCAGAGAGTCACTGAATCCCGCTACGCACAGTCACTGACTACTGGTCTGTACAGAGTAACTGACTGCCGGTCTGTGCAGAGTCACTGACTCCCGGTCTGCACAGAGCCATTGAATCCCGTTCTGCACAGGGACACTGACTCCAGGTTTGCCCAGAGTCACTGACTCCCGGTCTGTTCAGAGAAACAGATTCCAGTTCTGTACTGAATCAATGACTCCCTGTTTGTACAAATTCACTGATTCCGGTCTGTACAGTGTCACGGACACCCGGTCTGCGCCGAGTTACTGACTCCAAGTCGGTACAGTGTCACTAAGTCTCGGTACGTTGAGAGTTCCATACTCCCGGTCTCTGAAGGCTCACTGACACGCGGTCTGTACAGGGTCACTGGCACCCGGTCTGTACAGAGCCAGTAAATCCAGGTCTGTACAGATTCACTGACTAACTGACTGTACAGAGAAACTGACTCCAGTCTGTACAGAGGCAGTGACTCCCGGTCCTACAAAGTCACTGACTCCCGGTCTGTACAGATTCTCTGACTCTCGGTTTGTACTGATTCACTGACTCCCTGCCTGTACAGAGTCACTGACTCTCGGTCTGCAGTGTCACTGATTCCCGGTCTATGCAGAGTCACTGACTCCCTTTCTGTCCAGAATCGCTGACTTCCGGTCCGTGCAGCGAATCTGACTTCCGGTCTATGCAGAGTCACTGACACCCTGTCTGTTCAAAGTCACTAACTCTCGGTCTGTACAGGGTCAATGATTCCCTGTCTGTACAGATTCACTGACTCCCGGTCTGTACAGAATCACAGACTCCCGTTTTGTGCAGAACCACTGACTCACGGTCTGTGCAGAGAACCCGACTCCTGGTCTGTGCACAGTCACTGATTCCTGGTCTGTACAGAACCACGGACACCCGGTCTGTACAGAGTGACTGACTCCCGGTCTGCAAAGAGTCACTGACGCCCGTTGTGCACAGAATCACCGAGTTCCGGTCCGTACAGAAGAACCGATTTCCGGTCTGGACAACGTCATTGAATTCAGGTCTGTAAAGAATCACTGACACCCCGGCCTGTACAGAGTCTCTGACTTCGTGTCTGCACAGGGTCACTGAATCCAAGTCTGTACAGATTCATTGACTCACTGTCTGTACAGAGTCACTGATTCCGGCCTTTACAGGGTCACCGACTCGCGATCTGTGAAGACTCACTGCCTCCCGGTCTGCACAGATTCATTGCCTCCCGGTCTGTAGAGAGTCACTGACATCCCGTCTGGACAAAGTCACTGACTACTGATCTGTACAGAGACACTGACTCCCGGTCTGTAAAGAGTAATTGACTTCCAGTCGATGCAGATTCATAGGGAGACAGTGACTCCAGGTCTGTACAGGGTGACTGACTCCCGTCCTGTCCAGATAAACGGACTCCCAGTCTGCACAGAATCACTGATTCCGGTCCGGACAGAGTCACTAACTCCCGGCCTGTACAGAGTCAGTGACTCCGGTTCTATACAGAGTCACTGACTCCCCGTCGTACAGCGTCACCGACTCCCGGTCGTACAGAGTCAGTAACTCTCGGTCTGTTCAGAGTTACTGATTCTCAGTCTGCACAGAAACACTGACTCCGGGTCTGTGCAGCGTCACTGGCTCCAGGTCTGTACAGACTCACTGTCCCCAGTTCTGGACAGAATTACTGACTCCCGGTCTGTACAGAGTCACTGACTCCAGGTGTGTACAGAATCACAGCCTCCCGTTCTGTACAAAACCACTGACTCCCGGTCTGTACGGAGAACCCGACTGCAGGTCTGTACTGAATCACTTACTCCCGGTCTGCACAGCGTCACTGACTTAAGGTCTGCACAGGGTGACTGACTCCCGTCCTGTACATATTCACGAAATCCCTGTCTGTACAGAATCACTGATTCCGGTCGGTACAAATTCACTAACTCCCGGCCTCTACAGAGTCACTGACTCCGGTTCTATACAGAGTAACTGTCTCCCGGTCTGTGCAGAGTCACTCACTCTAGGTCTGCTCAGAGTCACTGACACCCGGTCGTACAGAGTCAGTAACTCTCCGTCTGTTCAGAGTTACTGACTCTCGGTCTGTACCGTGTCACTGACTCCCGGTCTGCACAGAGTCGCTGACTCCAGGTTTGCACATAATCACTAATTCCTCGTCTGTACAGACTCACTGACTCCCGGTCTGTACAGAATCACTGAATCCGGTCTGTACAGAGCAACTGACTCTCGGCATGTTCAGATTCACGGACTACCTGTCTATACAGAGTCACTGATTCCGGTCTGCACAGAGTCACTGACTCTCGGTATTCACAGTGTCACTGACTGCCGGTCTGTGCAGAGTCATTGACTCAGTTCTGTACAGAGTCAGTGACTCACTGTCTGAAAAGAGTCACTGATTCCGGTCCATACAGAGTCACGGACTCCCGGCCTGTACAGATTCACTGACTCCCTGGCTGTACAGATTCACTGATTCAAGTCTGTACAGAGACACTTACTCCAGTCCTGTAGACTAACAGACACCCCGCCTGTACAAAGTCATTGACTCCCAGTCTGGACAGAGTCACTGACTGCAGGACTGTACAGAGTTACTGATTCCCGGTCTTACAGAGCCACTGACTACCGGACAGTACAGAGTCACTGACTCCCTCTCTGCACAGAGTCAATGATTCCGATCTGTACATATGTGGAGATGCCGGTGATGAACTGGGGTTGACAATTGTAAACAATTTTACAAAACCAAGTAATAGTCCAACAATTTTATTTGAAATTCACAAGCTTTCGGAGGCTTCCTCCTTCCTCAGGTGAATGTTGTGGAAATGAAATCCTCGAACCCTTCGCATTTATAAATCACAGAACAATACCTGGTGATTACAGAAAGTCTTTCCAACTGCCCGTTGCCAAGGCAGTCACAGTGTGCAGACAGAGAGGTGTTACCTACAAGGCCACCGAATATACAAACAACCAAAAAAAAACAGAGAGAGAGAGGCACAAACATAGAAACATCCGGAAGGAAGAGAAAGACAGCAAATGACCCGTTATATTAAAAACAGATGACATTTGTTCGCAGGTGGGGTTACGTGTAGCGTGACATGAACCCAAGATCCCGGTTGAGGCCATCCTCATGGGTGCGGAACTTGGCTATCAATTTCTGCTCGACGATTTTGCGTTGTCGTGTGTCTCGAAGGCCGCCTTGGAGTACGCTTACCTGAAGATCGGTGGCTGAATGTCCATGACTGCTGAAGTGTTCCCCGACTGGGAGGGCACCCTGCTGTTGGGCGATTGTTGCGCGGTGTCCGTTCATCCGTTGTCGCAGCGACTGCATGGTCTCGCCAATGTACCATGCTCTAGGGCATCCTTTCCTGCAACGTATGAGGTAGACAACGTTGACCAAGTCACAGGAGTATGAACCATGCACCTGGTGGGTGGTGTCTTCTCGTGTGATGGTGGTATCTGTGTCGATGATCTGGCATGTCTTGCAGAGGTTACCGCGGCAGGGTTGTGTGGTGTCGTGGACGCTGTTCTCCTGAAAGCTGGGTAATTTGTTAGAACATAAGAACATAAGAAATAGGAGCAGGAGTAGGCCAATCGGCCCCTCGAGCCTGCTCCGCCATTCAATAAGATCATGGCTGATCTGATCCCAACCACAAATCTAAAGAACACAAGAAGTCGGAGCAGGACCCGGCCACATAGCCCCTGGGCCCTCTCCGCCACCCACAGGGCATTGACCGATCCGAACTCAGCTTCATGTCCAATTTCCTGCCCGCTCCCCATAACCCCTAATTCCCTTTACTTCTAGGAAACTGTCTATTTCTGTTTTAAATTTATCTAATGATGTAGCTTCCACAGCTTCCTGGGGCAGCAAATTCCACAGACCTACCACCCTCTGAGTGAAGAAGTTTCTCCTCATCTCAGTTTTGAAAGAGCAGCCCCTTATTCTAAGATTATGCCCCCTAGTTCTAGTTTCACCCATCTTTGGGAACATCCTTACTGCATCCACCCGATCAAGACCCTTCACAATCTTATATGTTTCAATAAGATCGCCTCTCATTCTTCTGAACTCCAATGAGTAGAGTCCCAATCTACTCAACCTCTCCTCATATTTCCGCCCCCTCATCCCCGGGATTAACCGAGTGAACCTTCTTTGTACTGCCTCGAGAGCAAGTATGTCTTTTCTTAAGTATGAAGACCAAAACTGTATGCAGTTGTGAACGATGGTCTGTTTGAGGTTGGATGGCTGTTTGAAGGCGAGTAGTTGAGGTGTGGGAATGGCTATAGCGAGGTGTGCGTCGTCATTGATGACATGTTGAAGGCTGCGGAGAACATGGCATAGTTTCTTCGCTCCGGGAAGTACTGGATGACGAAGGGTACTCTGATGGTTGCGTCCCGTGTTAGTCTTCTGAGGAGGTCTATGCGATTTTTCGCTGTGGCCCGTTGGAACTGTCGATTGATGAGTCGAGCGTCATATCCCGTTCTTACTAGGGCGTCTTTCAGCGTCTGTAGGTGTCCATCGCGTTCCTCCTCGTCTGAGCAGACCCTGTGTATTCGCAGGGCCTGTCCATAGGGGATGGCCTCTTTGAAGTGGCTAGGGTGGAAGCTGGAAAAGTGGAGCATCGTGAGGTTGTCCGTGGGCTTGCGGTAGAGTGAGGTGCTGAGGTGCCCGTCTTTGATGGAGATTCGTGTGTCCAAGAAAGAAACTGATTCTGAGGAGTAGTCCATGGTGAGCTTGATGGTGGGATGGAACTTGTTGATGTTATCGTGTAGTCTCTTTAGTGATTCCTCGCCGTGGGTCCATAGAAAGAAAATGTCGTCAATGTATCTGGTGTTGGAGGTCCTGTACAGTGAAGAAGTCCTGCTCGAACTTGTGCATGAAAATGTTGGCGAATAGGGGAGCGAATTTCGTCCCCATGGCTGTTCCGTGTGTTTGGGTAAAGAACTGGTGATCGAAGGTGAAGACATTGTGATCCAGGATGAAGCGGATGAGTTGTAGGATGGCGGCTGGAGATTGGTGTTGGTGTTGGTGTTGAGTATTGATGCTGTCGCAGCGATGCCGTCATCGTGGGGGATACTGGTGTAGAGTGCCGAGACGTCCATCTTGGTGAGAAGTGTTCCTGGTTCAACTGGTCCGTGGGTACTGAGTTTTTGCAGGACATTCTGTAGGACATTCAGCCACCGACCTTTGGGTAAGCATACTCCAAGGCGGCCTTCGAGACACACGACAACGCAAAATCGTCGAGCAGAAATTGATAGCCAAGTTCTGCACCCATGAGGATGGCCTCAACCGGGATCTTGGGTTCATGTCACGCTACACGTAACCCCACCAGCGAACAAATGTCATCTGTTTTTAATATAACGGGTCATTTGCTGTCTTTCTCTTCCTTCCGGATGTTTCTATGTTTCTGCCTCTCTCTCTCTGTTGTTTTTTGGTTGTTTGTATATTCGGTGGCCTTGTAGGTAACACCTCTCTGTCTGCACACTGTGATTGCCTTGGCAACGGGCAGTTGGAAAGACTTTCTGTAATCACCAGGTATTGTTCTGTGATTTATAAATGCGAAGGGTTCGAGGATTTCATTTCCACAACATTCACCTGAGGAAGGAGGAAGCCTCCGAAAGCTTGTGAATTTCAAATAAAATTGTTGGACTACAACTTGATGTTTTAAAATTGTTTACAACGATCTGTACCGAGTCACTGACTGCCCGGCCTGAACCGTGTCACTGACTCCCGGTCTGTACAGAGTCACTGATAACCGGGCTGAACAGAGTAACTGACGCTCGGTCTGGGGAGAGTTTCTGACTCCCGGTCCATGAAGAATCACTGACTCCCAATCTGTACAGAATCATTGCCGCCCGGTCTATAGAGAGTCACTGACAACCCGTCTGTACAAAGTCACTGACTCCCGGTCTGGACAGAGCCACTGACTCCAGGTCTGTGCAGAGTCACGGACTCAAGGTCTGTACAGCAATAATGACTCCCCGACTGTACAGAGTCACTGTCTCCCGCTCTGTACAGACCCACAGACTCCGGGTCTGTACGGAGTCACTGACGCCCGGTCTGTACAGAGTCACTGACACCTGATCTGCAAAGAGCCACTGAATCCAGTTCTGCACAGGTTCACTGACTCACTGTCTGAAAAGAGTCACTGATTCCGGTCCATACAGAGTCAGGGACTCCCGGCCTGTAGAAATTCACTGACTCCTTGTCTGTACAGATTCACTGATTCCGGTCTATACAGAGTCACTGACTGCACCACCATACAGAGTTACTGACTCCCGATCTATGAAGACTCACTGACACCCGGTCCTCCCAGCCTGCCTGAAACCTCCCAACCTGCCTGAGTCCTCCCATCCTGATACCTCCCAGCTTGAGTCCTCCCAGCCTTTTTTTTATTCGTTCATGGGATGTGGGCGTCACTGGCAAGGCCGGCATTTATTACCCATCCCTGATTGCCCTTGAGAAGTTGGTGGTGAGCCACCTTCATGAAGCGCTGCAGTCCGTGTGGTGACGGTTCTCCCACAACTGAGTGGCTTGTTTGGCCATTTCAGAGGGCAATTAAGAATCAACCACATTGCTATGGGTCTTGAGTCACATTTTGACCAGATCGGGTAAGAACGGCAGATTTCCTTTCCTGAAGGACATTAGTGAACCAGATGAGTTTTTACGACAATCCGGTAGTTTCATGGCCACCATTACTGATACTAGTATTTGAATTCCAGATTTTTATTTAATTAATTGATTTTAATTAATTAATTGAATTTAAATTCATCAGCTGCTGTTGCGCGATTTGAACTCATGACTCTGTATTTTTAGTCCAGGCCTCTGGATTACTAGTCCAGTAACATAACCACTATGCTACCATACCCTGAGTCTTCGCAACCTTGCCTGAGTCCTCCCAGCCTGCCTGATTCTTCCCAGCCTGAGTCCTACCATCCTGCCTGAGACCTCCCAGCCTGATTCCTCCCAGCCTGCCTGATCCTCCCAGCCTGAGTCCTCCCAGCCTGCTGAGTCCTCCCAGCCTGCCTGAGTGCTCCCAGCCTGTCTGAGTTCTCACAGACTGAGTATTCCCAGCCTGAGTCCTCCCAGCCTGCCGGAGACTTCCCAGCCTGATTCCTCCCAGCCTGAGTCCTCCCAGCCTGAGTTCTCACAGCCTGCCTGTGTCCTCCCAGCCTGCCTGAGACCTCCTAGCCTGAGTCCTCCCAGCCTGCCTGAGTACTCCCAGCCTGCCTGAGTCCTCCCAGCCTGCCCGAGTCCTCCCAGAGCCACTGACTCCAGATCTGTGCAGATTCACTGAATCACTGCCTGCACAGAGTCACTGATTCCGGTCTGTACAGAGGAACAAACTTCCGGTCGGTACAGAATCACTGACTCCCGTTCTGTACAGAGTCGCTGACTCCAGGTCTGCACATCATCAATGATTCCGAACTGCACAGCGTCGCTGACTCCCGGCCTGCACAGAGTAATTGAATCCCGTTCTAGACAGAGTAACTGACTCCCGGTCTGTAAAGACTCACTGACACCCGGTCTGGACAGAATCACTGACTCCCGGTCTGCACAGAGTAACTGACTTCCGGCCTATGCAGATTCACTGACTTCCGGTCTGCACAGAGTCAGCGACTTCAAGTTCTGACAGAGTTACCGACTCCCGGTCTACACAGAGCCATTGAATCCCGGTCTGCACAGGGACACTGATTCCAGGTCTGTACAGATTCACTGACATCCGGTCTGTACAGAGACAATGACTCCGGGTCCGTACAGAATCAGTAACTACCGGTCCTACAGAGTCACTGACTCCCGGTCTGTCCAGATTCACTGATTCTCGGTATGTACAGATTCACTGACTCCCTATCTGTACAAAGTCACTGATTCCCGTCTGTACAGAGTCACGAACTGTCGGTGTCAGTGACTCTGTACAGACCGGAAGGCAGTGACTCTGCAGAGAGTCACTGACACCCCGTCTGTAAAAAGTCACTCGAATCCCGGTCGGTACAGAGTCACTGACTCCAGGCCTGTACAGAGTCACTGACTCCCCGGCCTGTACACAGTCACTAACTTCGGGTTTGGAAAGAGCCACTGACACCCGAACTGTACAGCGCCACTGACTCCAGGTCTGCACAGTTTCACTGACTCACTGTCTGAACAGATTCACTGATTCCGGTCCATACAGGATCACGGACTCCCGGCCTGTACAGATTCACTGACTCCCTGTCTATACCGATTCACTGATTCCGGTCTGTACAGAGACACTGACTCCCGGCCTGTACAGTCACTGACTCCCGGTCTGCACCGATTCACTGATTCCAGGTCTGTACAGAGTCACGAACTCTCGGTGTCAGTGACTCTGCACAGACCGGAAGGCAGTGACGCTGCAGGGAGTCAATGACACCGCGTCTGTACAAAGTCACTGATTCCCGGTCTGTGCACAGTCACTGACTGCAGGACTGTACAGAGTTACTGATTCCCGGTCTGTACAGAGTCATTGAATCCCTCTCTGCACAGAGTCAATAATTCCGATCTGTACAGCGTCACCGACTTCCGGTCGGTACAGAATCACTGAATCCCGCTCTGTACAGAGTCGCTGACTCCAGGTCTGTACATAATCAATGATTCCGAACTGCACAGAGTCGCTGACTCCCGGCCTGTACAGAGTAATTGACTCCCGGTCGTACAGCGTCACTGTCTCCCGGTCTGGACAGATTCACTTACTCCAGGTCTGCAGAGAGAACTGAATCCCGCTCCGCACAGTCACTGACTTCTGGTCTGTACAGAGTCACCGACTTCAGGTCCGTACAGAATCACCGACTCCCGGTCTGCACAGAGCCATTGAATCCCGGTCTGTACAGAGAAACTGATTCCAGTTCTGAACTGAATCAATGACTCCCTGTTTGTACAAATTCACTGATTCCGGTCTGTACAGTGTCACGGACACCCGGTCTGCGCCGAGTTACTGACTCCAAGTCGGTACAGTGTCACTAAGTCTCGGTACGTTGAGAGTTCCATACTCCCGGTCTCTGAAGGCTCACTGACACGCGGTCTGTACAGGGTCACTGGCACCCGGTCTGTACAGAGCCAGTAAATCCAGGTCTGTACAGATTCACTGACTAACTGTCTGTACAGAGAAACTGACTCCAGTCTGTACAGAGGCAGTGACTCCCGGTCCTACAAAGTCACTGACTCCCGGTCTGTACAGATTCTCTGACTCTCGGTCTGCAGTGTCACTGATTCCCGGTCCATGCAGAGTCACTGACTCCCTTTCTGTCGAGAATCACTGACTTCCGGTCCGTGCAGCGAATCTGACTTCCGGTCTATGCAGAGTCACTGACACCCTGTCTGTTCAAAGTCACTAACTCTCGGTCTGTACAGGGTCAATGATTCCCTGTCTGCACAGGGACACTGACTCACGGTCTGTACAGATTCACTGACTCCCGGTCTGTGCACAGTCACTGATTCCAGGTCTGCACAGAACCACGGACACCCGGTCTGTACAGAGTGACCGACTCCCGGTCTGCAAAGAGTCACTGACGCCCGGTGTGTACAGAATCACCGAGTTCCGGTCCGGACAGAAACATCGATTCCCGGTCTGGACAACGTCATTGAATTCAGGTCTGTAAAGAATCACTGACTCCCCGGCCTGTACAGAGTCTCTGACTTCCTGTCTGCACAGGGTCACTGAATCCAAGTCTGTACAGATTCATTGACTCACTGTCTGTACTGAGTCACTGATTCCGGCCTTTACAGGGTCACTGACTCCCGGTCTGTGCAGAGTCACTGACTCCAGCTCTGAACAGAGTGGCGAACACTCGGTCCGTTCAGAGTTACTTACTCCGGGTCCATGAAGACTCACTGCCTCCCGGTCTGCACAGATTCATTGCCTCCCGGTCTGTGGAGAGTCACTGACATCCCGTCTGGACAAAGTCACTGACTACTGATCTGTACAGAGTCACTGACTCCCGGTCTGTAAAGAGTAATTAACTTCCAGTCGATGCAGATTCATAGGGAGACAGTGACTCCAGGTCTGTACAGGGTGACTGACTCCCCTCCTGTACAGATAAACGGACTCCCAGTCTGCACAGAATCACTGATTCCGGTCCGGACAGAGTCACTAACTCCCGGCCTGTACAGAGTCAGTGACTCCGGTTCTATACAGAGTCACTGACTCCCCGTCGTACAGCGTCACTGACTCCCGGTCGTACAGAGTCAGTAACTCTCGGTCTGTTCAAAGTTACTGATTCTCAGTCTGCACAGAGACACTGACTCCCGGTCTGTGCAGCGTCACTGGCTCCAGGTCTGTACAGACTCACTGTCCCCAGTTCTGGGCAGAGTTACTGACTTCCGGTCTGTACAGAGTCACTGATTCCAGGTGTGTACAAAACCACTGACTCCCGGTCTGTACGGAGAACCCGATTCCAGGTCTGTACAGAATCACTTACTCCCGGTCTGCACAGCGTCACTGGCTTAAGGTCTGCACAGGGTGACTGACTCCCGTCCTGTACATATTAACGGAATCCCTGTCTGTACAGAATCCCTGATTCCGGTCGGTACAAAGTCACTAACTCCCGGCCTGTACAGAGTCACTGAGTCCGGTTCTATACAGAGTAACTGTCTCCCGCTCTGGGCAGAATCACTGAATCCGGTTTGTACAGAGTGACTGACTCCAGGTCTGTACAGAGTCACTGACTCCCGGCCAGTACAGACCAACTGACTCCCGGCATGTTCAGATTCACGGACATACAGAGTCACTGATTCCGGTCTGCACAGAGTCACTGACTCTCGGTATTCACAGTGTCACTGACTGCCGGTCTGTGCAGAGTCACTGACTCAGGTCTGTACAGAGTCAGTGACTCACTGTCTGAAAAGAGTCACTGATTCCGGTCCATACAGAGTCACGGACTCCCGGCCTGTACAGATTCACTGACTCCCTGGCTGTACAGATTCACTGATTCAGGTCTGTGCAGAGACACTTACTCCAGGCCTGTACAGTCACAGACACCCCGCCTATACAAAATCATTGACTCCCGGTCTGGACAGAGTCACTGACTGCAGGACTGTACAGAGTTACTGATTCCCGGTCTTACAGAGCCACTGACTACCGGTCTGCACAGAGCCACTGACACCAGGTCTGTGAAGACTCACTGACACCCGGTCTGTTCAAAGTCACTGACAGCCGGTCTGTCCAGAGCCACTGACTCCAGGTCTGTGCAGATTCACTAACTCACTGTCTGTACAGCTTCACCGACTTCCGCTCGGTACAGAATCACTGACTCCCGCTGTGTACACAGTCGCTGACTCCAGGTGTGTACATAATCAATGATTCCGAAATGCACAGAGTCACTGACTCCCGGCCTGTACAGAGTAATTGACTCCCGTTATATACAGAGGAACTGACTCCCAGTCTGTGCAGAGTCACTGACACCCCGTCTGTACAAAGTCACTGACTCCGGGTCCGTACAGAGTAACTGACTGCAGGACCGTACAGAGTTACTGATTCCCGGTCTTACAGAGCCACTGACTACCGGTCTGTACAGAGTCACTGACTCCCTCTCTGTACAGAGTCAATGATTCCCATCTGTACAGAGCCACTGACTCCAGGTCTGTGCAAATTCACTAACTCACTGTCTGTGCAGAGTCACTGATTCCAGGTCTGCACAGCATCACTGACTTCCGGTCAGACAGCGGTCTGTGGAGATTCACTGACTCCATGTCTGGAGAGGGTCACTGAATCCCGCGATGCACAGATTCACTGACTCCCGGTCTGCACAGTATAACTCACTTCCGGTCTGCACAGAGTCACCGACTTCAAGTCCGTACAGAATCACCGACTCCCGGTCTGCACAGAGCCATTGATTCCCGGTCTGCACAGGGACACTGACTCCAGGTCTGTACAGATTCACTGACTAACTGTCTGTACAGAGACACTGACGCCAGGTCCGCACAGAGTCAGTGACTCCAGGTCCTACAGAGTGACTGACTCCCGGTCTGTACAGATTCACTGACTCTCGGTATGCACAGATTCACTGATTCCGTTCTGAACAGAGTCACGAACTCTCGGTGTCATTGACTCTGTACAGACCGGAAGGCAGTTAATCTGCGGAGATTCACTGACACCCGGTCTGTGCAAAGTCACTGACACCCGGTCCATAGAGAGTCACTGACTCCAGGTCTGAACAGAGCCACTGACTCCAGGTCTGTGCAGATTCATTAACTCACTGTCTGTACAGAGTCACTGATTCCGGTCTGTACAGAGTCACCGACTTCCGGTCGGTACAGAATCACTGACTCCCGGCCTGTACAGAGTAATTGACTCCCGGTCTGTGCAGAGTCACTGACTCCAGGTCTGTACAGCATCACTGACACCCCGACTGCACAGTGTCACTGACTGACGGTCTGTACAGACTAATAGACTGCGGGTCTGTACGGAGTCACTGACACCCGGCCTGTACAGAGTTACTGACTCCCGGTCCTACAGAGGCACTAATTCCCGGTCTCTACAGAATCGCTGACTTCCGGTCTGTACAGAGTCACTGACAGCCGAACTGGAGAGAGCCACTGAATCCAGGTCTGCACAGGTTCACTGGGTCACTGTCTGAAAAGAGCCACTGATTCCGGTCCATACAGAGTCACGGAGTCCCGGCCTGCAGCGATTCACTGATTCCCTGTCTGGACAGATTCACTGATTCCGGTCTGGGCAGTCACTGACCGCAGGACCGTACACAATTACTGATTCCCGGTCTTACAGAGCCACTGACTAGCGGTCTGTGCAGAGTCACTGATTCCGGTCTGCACAGAGTCACCGACTTCCGGTCGGTACAGAATCACTGACTCCCGCTCTGTACTGAGTCGCTGACTCCAGGTCTGTACATAATCAATGATTCCGAACTGCACAGAGTCGCTGACTCCCGGCCTGTGCAGAGTAATTTGCTCCCGTTCTATACAGAGTAACTGACTCCCGGTCTGTGCAGAGTTACTGACTCCAGGTCTGTACAGCATCACTGACTCCCGGTCGTACAGTCTCACTGACTCCCGGTTGGACAGATTCACTAACACTCGGTCCGTTCAGAGTTACTGACTCACAGTCTGTAAAGACTCACTGACTCCCGGTCTGGTCAGAATCATTGACTCCTGGTCTGCACAGAGCCACTAACTCCCGGTCTGTACAGATTCACTGAACCTAGGTCTGCACAGTTTCTCTGACTCACTGTCTGAACAGAGTCACTGATTCCGGTCCATACAGAGTCACGGACTCCCGGCCTGTACAGATTCACTGACTCCCTGTCTGTACAGATTCACTGATTCCGGCCTGTACAGATTCACTGACTCCCTGTCTGTACAGACTCACTGACTCCAGGTCTGTACAGAGTCACGAACTCTCGGTGTCAGTGACTCTGTACAGACCGGAAGGCAGTGACTCTGTGGAGAGTCACTGACACCCCGTCTGTACAAAGTCACTGACTCCGGGTCCGTACAGAGTCACTGACTGCAGGACTGTACAGAGTAAATGATTCCGATCTGTACAGAGCCACTGACTCCAGGTCTCTGCAGATTCACTAACTCACTGTCTGTACAGAGTCACTGATTCCCGATCTATGAAGACTCACTGACACCCGGTCTGTGCAGAGTAACTGACACCCGGTCTGTACAGAGCCACTGACTCCAGGTCAGTGCAGATTCACTAACTCACTGTCTATACAGAGTCACTGATTCCGGTCTGTACAGAGTCACCGACTTTCGGTCGGTACAGAATCACTGACTCCCGCTCTGTACAGAGTCGCTGACTCCAGGACTGTACATAATCAATGATTCCGAACTCCACAGAGTCGCTGACTCCCGGCCTGAACATAGTAATTGACTCCCGTTCTATACAGAGTAACTGACTCCCGGTCAGCACAGCATCACTGACTCCCGGCCGTACAGCGTCACTGACTCCCGGTTGGACAGAGTCACTAACACTCGGTCTGTTCAGAGTTACTGACTCCCGGTCTGTAAAGACTCACTGACTGCCGGTCTGGACAGAATCACTGACTCCGGGTCTGCACAGAGCCATTAACTCCCGGTCTGTACAGATTCACTGACTTCCGGTCTATGCAGAGTCACTAACTTCCGGTCTGCACAGTCACCGACTTCAAGTCCGTACAGAATCACCGACTGCCGGTCTGCACAGAGCCATTGAATCCCGGTCTGCACAGGGACACAGACTCCAGGTCTGTACAGAGTCACTGACACCCGGTCTGTACAGAGCCACTGACTCCAGGTCTGTACAGATTCACTGACTAACTGTCTGTGAGAATACCTACGAGGTGCCCCCCTAATGAAATGCATATGTAGTAAGCTTTCAGTAGTTCAATAAGATACCTCCATAGCAAGATGGCAGTGTGGTAAACCAGGGGTTAATATAAGTAGCCCATTTTGCTAGCTAGAATTAGAACAATGAGCTTTTCAATGGCCATTTCTTTGATCATTCGTTTATGTTATTAATTTTCTGTATGAAAATGTATGCTTTATGATTAATCAAGTAAAGAGATATGATGGAGCTGAATTCTGGGGTAAGGAGGTGTAGGGAGTGTAGTTTTGCAGCTACCTAATGAATGGATCCTTATTTCGGACAAGGTCGAAAAACATCCCAGGCCAGAGATAAGCGAGACTCACTTTCCTGTGACCTACGCATGAACAGGTATCACCTGTGAGTGGTCGGTCATTATGTCAGTTAGTATGGCTTGCCCAGACTCAGCTTATGATTGGTTTTAACCCCTCCCCACTCTGAAAATGTATAACTGTGTGAACTCTGACTATGTAATTTGCCTGTTCTATGAGATTGACCAGACTCTGTCAAGAGTTGAAATCAATTTTATAGATGAGGTCAGCTGCAGCTAATAAAATTGTGTTAAACTTTCAAGTGTATTCGCTTTCAGTTTTTGCTGAACCAGACTAAGAGTAAAGAATCCGGTATCGTCATTTGGGGGCTCGTGTCCGGGATCCCAACGGTCGATCACCGAGAGTTCGCGGCGTAAGAGACGAATTGTCTTGGACATGGACGAAGGAGAGGGCGCCCCGGGTGAGTAAACACTTCTTCACCACTCCGGCTTTCCTAAATCTGTCACGTCTGACGACGAATCGTCCAATCGCTAACTCTTGCGTGGCGTCCTTACGAGATTCAGCCTAGTACTCAGTCTGGCGAATACACGGATATAGGTTAGTGATTAATATCACTAAGGTTCAGTCGGCGTACTGAGGTGATCAACATACCACTGGGTCAGGCTTTGAGTTCCGGGTAATTGAGAATAAACCGAAACTCTGAAGCGGTAGGTCAGTGATCAACAAACATCACTGAGTCCAGTTCGCGTTCCTGGTCATTGAAAATAAACAGGAAGTGCGAATACGGTGCGTTAGTGATCAAAATAACACTCGGTTCGAGTTCCTGGTGATTGGATATAAACAGGACCTTTGAACACGGTGGGTCAGTGATCAATATCACTAAGGGTTAGGTTTCAAGTCTCTGGTGATTGGGTATAAACCAGAACTTTGAATCCTTGGACTGTGGGTACAAACAGGAACTGATTGCTTGTGCTGATCGACAACAGAAGGAAGTGCCTGTCACACACCCCGCCTTAGACTGGTTGTTAAGAGAGGAGATCCTCCACGCGAAGGTCAGGACCCTGAAGTGGGTGTAGGCACAAAGGGCACTTAGGATTGTGAGGCACAAGCAGTCAGGACCATCATTAAATCCAGTAAGTAACTGGGTGGCGACATACGGTAGCGTTAACTAGTTGACTTGGCTGGGTAGCGACCAATACAGTTGTGTTAACTGGTCGACTAAGGGTAACAAAACAAGATAAGATGGGTAATTGTTTGGATGTCACTACGGAACCGGGAAGTCCCTTACAAATTTTGTGTGAAAAATATCCAGACAAGGTAAAACAAGTTGTCAGGGGGGCTGAATAAAAAACTGGGCAATGGTGAATGGCCATTGGGGGGCAGTAAAAACCTAGATGCCGTCACAAAGGCTGAGGAATTAATTTGGAAAAATAACGGAGGTAAACCAGCCAAAGAGTTAATTGCTTTATGGAAACAGTATTGTCAGGAATTGAGAGAAGCTTCAGTATTAGCCAACTGGCAAGATAACGCGTTAAAGTTAGGAGTAGGACTCACTGAAGGAGGAATAGTTAAGTCTGTAGAACTCCTAGAAAAAGAATGTGCTCATGCAGAACGGGAGTCTGAAAAGACTTCGGTCGAGTCTAAAACACTTGATAGGAGTGGATTACGTAATCCAATGGTTGGCATGGCTTTGACAGGGGAAGACGATGAACAAGATGAATGGAACTTCAGGTCCCATGCAGCTCTAACTCCCCAGGGTCCTAGTGCTCCTCCTGCATAATGTAGCCTCAGCAGCTCCGAGACCGATTGTTCAAACCGCTGTCATACGCCTCAAATTGTTTCCCCATTCTCCTCCCGTACCAGAAGTCAAACTAAGGGCTTATTGGCTCCAACTTTTAAACCCTGAGCCAACCCACCTAGTTCTGGGCAGCAGCCGAGACTGGACAGTCAGGGACTTAGAGACGCAGACACGAGAGAGCCAGGAGACGACTTGATATCAAGGGTTTGGGAGGTGCTGTCGAAGAAGCCTTGGCGAGTTGCTGCAGTGCATCCTGTGGATGGTACACTGCAGCCACAGTGCGCCGGTGGTGAAGGGAGTGAATGTTTAGTGTGGTGGATGGGGTGCCAATCAAGCGGGCTGCTTTATCTTGGATGGTGTCGAGCTTCTGGAGTGTTGTTGGAGCTGCACTCATCCAAGCAAGTGGAGAGTATTCCATCACACTCCTGACTTGTGCCTTGTAGATGGTGGAAAGGCTTTGGGGAGTCAGGAGGTGAGTCACTCGCCGCAGAATACCCAGCCTCTGACCTGCTCTCGTAGCCACAGTATTTATATGGCTGGTCCAGTTAAGTTTCTGGTCAATGGTGACCCCCAGGATGTTGATGGTGGGGGATTCGGTGATGGTAATGCCGTTGAATGTCAGGGGGAGGTGGTTAGACTCTCTCTTGTTGGAGATGGTCATTGCCTGGCACTTATCTGGCGCGAATGTTACTTGCCACTTATGAGCCCAAGCTTGGATGTTGTCCAGGTCTTGCTGCATGCGGGCTCGGACTGCTTCATTATTTGAGGGGTTGCGAATGGAACTGAACACTGCAGTCATCAGCGAACATCCCCATTTCTGACCTTATGATGGAGGGAAGGTCATTGATGAAGCAGCTGAAGATGGTTGGGCCCAGGACACTACCCTGAGGAACTCCTGCAGCAATGCCCTGGGGCTGAGACGATTGGCCTCCAACAAACACTACCATCTTCCTTTGTGCTAGGTATGACTCCAGCCACTGGAGAGTTTTCCCCCTGATTCCCATTGACTTCAATTTTACTAGGGCTCCTTGGTGCCACACTCGGTCAAATGCTGCCTTTATGTCAAGGGCAGTCACTCTCACCTCACCTCTGGAATTCAGCTCACTTGTCCATGTTTGGACCAACGCTGTAATGAGGTCTGGAGCCGAGTGGTCCTGGCGGAACCCAAACTGAGCATCGGTGAGTAGGTTATTGGTGAGTAAGTGCCGCTTGATAGCACTGTCGATGATACCTTCCATCACTTTGCTGATGATTGAGAGTAGACTGATGGGGCAGTAATTGGCCGGATTGGATTTGTCCTGCTTTTTGTGGACAGGACATACCTGGGCAATTTTCCACATTGTCGGGTAGATGCCAGTGTTTTGGCTGTACTGGAACAGCTTGGCTAGAGGCGCAGCTAGTTCTGGAGCACAAGGCTTCAGCACTACAGCTGGGATGTTGTCGGGCCCCATAACCTTTGCTGTATCCAGTGCACTCAGCCGTTTCTTGATATCACGTGGAGTGAATCGAATTGGCCGAAGACTGGCTTCTGTGATGGTGGGGATATCGGGAGGAGGCCGAGATGGATCATCCACTCGGCACTTCTGGCTGAAGATGGTTGCAAACGCTTCAGCCTTGTCTTTTGCACTCACGTGCTGGACTCCGCCATCATTGAGGATGGGGATGTTTGCAGAGCCTCCTCCTCCCGTTAGTTGTTGAATTGTCCACCACCATTCACAACTGGATGTGGCAGGACTGCAGAGCTTTGATCTGATCCGTTGGTTGTGGAATCGCTTAGCTCTGTCTATAGCATGTTGCTTCCGCTGTTTAGCATGCACGTAGTCCTGAGTTGTAGCTTCATCGGGTTGGCACCTCATTTTTAGGTACGCCTGGTGCTGCTCCTGGCATGCTCTTCTACACTCCTCATTGAACCAGGGTTGATCCCCTGGCTTGTTGGTAATGGTAGAGTGAGGAATATGCCGGGCCATGAGGTTACAGATTGTGCTGAAATGCAATTCTGCTGCTGCTGATGGCCCACAGCGCCTCATGGATGCCCAGTTTTGAGCTGCTAGATCTGTTCTGAATCTATCCCATTTAGCACGGTGGTAGTGCCACACAACACGGTGGATGGTGTCCTCAGTGCGAAGACGGGACTTCATCTCCACGAGGACTGTGCGGTGGTCACTCCTACCAATACTGTCATGGACAGATGCATTTGCGACAGGTAGATTAGTGAGGACGAGGTCAAGTAAGTTTTTCCCTCGTGTTGGTTCGCTCACCACCTGCCGCAGGCCCAGTCTAGCAGCTATGTCCTTCAGGACTCGGCCAGCTCGGTCAGTAGTGGTGCTACCGAGCCACTCTTGGTGATGGACATTGAAGTCCCCCACCCAGAGTACATTTTGTGCCCTTGCTACCCTCATTGCTTCCTCCAAGTGGTGCTCAACATGGAGGAGGACTGATTCATCAGCTGAGGGAGGACGGTAGGTGGTAATCAGCAGGAGGTTTCCTTGCCAATGTTTGACCTGATGCCATGAGATTTCATGGAGTCCAGAGTCAATGTTGAGGACTCCCAGGGCTACTCCCTCCTGACTGTATATCACTGTACCGCCACCTCTGGTGGGTCTGTCCTGCCGGTGGGACAGGACATACCCAGGGATGGTGATGGAAGAGTCTGGGACGTTGGCTGAAAGGTATGATTCTGTGAGTATGGCTATGTCAGGCTGTTGCTTGACTAGTCTGTGGGACAGCTCTCCCAATGTTGGCACAAGTCCCCAGATGTTAGTAAGGAGGACCTTGCAGGGTCGACTGCACTTGGTGTTTTGCCGTTGTCGTGTCCGGTGCCTAGTGGTCCGATGTCGGGTGGTCTGTCCGGTTTTATTCTTATTATGACTTTTCGTAGCGAGATTTTACAACTGAGTGGCTTGCTAGGCCATTTCAGAGGGCAATTAAGAATCAACCACATTTCTGTGGGTCTGGAGTCACATATTGGCCAGATGGGTTTTTACAACAATCCGGTAGTTTCATGGCCATTATTACTGATACTAGTATTTTAATTCCAGATTTTATTTAATTAATTGAATTTAATTAATTAATTGAATTTAAATTCGCCAGCTGCCGTGGCGGGATTTGAACTCATGACTCTGGATTTTAGTCCAGGCCTCTGGATTACTAGTCCAGGAACATAACCACGATGTTACCGTACCAATCATTCAATATTTTAATTTATAATGAATAGTTTAATTTATTGAATAAATAATTCAAGTGATTATTTTAAAATGAATTTTAAAATTTATTATAAAAATAATTCAAAGTTTAATTTATTATATAAATAATTCAATAGTTTAATTTGTAATGAATTGTTCAGTTTACTATATAAATAATACAAGTATTATTTTAAAAGGAATTGCTTACTTTTTTATAAAAATAACTCGAAGTGTAATTTATAGTGAATTGTTTAATTTATTGTAAATATAATTCTATTTAATTGATTGTAAAATAATTCAAAGTTTAATTTATTTTAAAAATAATTAAATAGATTAATTTATAATGAATTGTCTAATTTATTATATAAATAATTAAAGTGATTATTTTAAAATGAATTGTTTAATTTATTCTAATAATTCAGTTTAATTTATTATATAAATAATTCAATGTTTTAATTTATAATGAATTGATTGTTTTATTATATAAACATTCAAGTGATTATTTTAAAATGAATTGTTTAATTTATTATTAAAAATAATTCAGTTTAATTTATTATGAAATAATTAAATAGTTTAATTGATAATTAATTGTTTAATTTATTATATAAATAAATCAAGTGATTATTTTAAAATGAATTGCTTAATTTATTATAAAAATAATTCAAAGTTAAATTTATAATGAATTATTTAATTTATGATAAAAATAATTCTGTTTAATTGATTATAAAAATAATTCAAAGTTTAATTTATTATATAAATAATTAAATAGTTTAATTTATAATGAATTGTTTAATTTAATATATAAATAAATCAAGCGATTATATTAAAATGAATTTGATTCATTTATTATAAAAATAATTACATTTTTAATTTATTCCATAAATAATTCAATAGTTTAATTTATAATGACTTGTTTAATTTATTATATAAATAATTCAAGTGATTATTTTAAAATGAATTGTTTGATTTATTATAAAAATAATTCAAAGTTTAATTTATTACATGAATAATTAAATAATTTAATTGATTATATAAATAATTTAATAGTTTAATTTACAATGAATAGTTTATAATGAATTGTTTAATTAATTATATAAATAATTCAAGTGATTATTTTCAAATGAATTGTTTAATTTATTTTAAAAATTCAAACTTTAATTCACTATATAAATGATTCAATAGTTTAATTTATAATGAATTGTTTAATTTATGATAAAAATAATTAGAATAGAAACATAGAATCATAGAAGTTTACAACATGGAAACAAGCCCTTCGGCTCAACATGTCCATGTCGCCCAGTTTATACCACTAAGCTAGTCCCAATTGCCTGCACTTGGCCCATATCCCTCTATACCCATCTTACCCATGTAACTGTCCAAATGCTTTTTAAAAGACAACAATTGTACCCTCCTCTACTACTGTCTCTGGCAGCTTGTTCCAGACACTCACCACCCTTTGAGTGAAAAAATTGCCCCTCTGGACCCTTTTTATCTCTCCCCTCTCACCTTAAATCTATGCCCCCTCGTTATAGACTCCCCCACCTTTGGGAAAAGATTTTGACTATCTACCTTATCTATGCCCCTCATTATTTTATAGACTTCTATAAGATCACCCCGAAACCTCCTACTCTCCAGGGAAAAAAGTCTCAGCCCATCCAACCTCTCCCTATAAGTCAAACCATCAAGTCCCGGTAGCATCCTAGTAAATCTTTTCTGCACTCTTTCCAATTTAATAATATCCTTTCTATAATAGGGTGACCAGAACTGTACACAGTATTCCAAGTGTGGCCTAACTAATGTCTTGTCCAACTTCAACAAGACATCCCAACTCCTGCATTCAATGTTCTGACCAATGAAACGTAGCATGCCGAATGCCTTCTTCACCACCCTATCCACCTGTGACTCCACTTTCAAGGAGCTATGAACCTGTACTCCAAGATCTATTTGTTCTATAACTCTCCCCAACGCCCTACCATTAACGGAGTAGGTCCTGGCTCGATTTGATCTACCAAAATGAATCACCTCACATTTATCTAAATTAAACTCCATCTGCCATTCATTGGCCCACTGGCCCAATTTATCAAGATCCCGTTGCAATCCTAGATAACCATCTTCACTGTCCACAATGCCACCAATCTTGGTGTCATCTGAAAACTTACTAACCATGCCTCCTAAATTCTCATCCAAATCATTAATATAAATAACAAATAATTAAACTGTGAATTATTTGTATCATCAATTAAACAATTCATTATAAATTAAACTATTGAGTTATTAATATAATTAATTAAACTATTGAATTCTTTATATAATATATTAAACTATTTCATTATTTATACAATAAATTAAACTTGAATTATTTTTTAAAAATTAAACAATTCATTTTAATATAATCACTTGAATTATTTACATAATAAATTAAACAATTCATTATTAATTAAACTATTGAATTATTTATTTAATAAATTAAACTATTTAGTTATTTATGTCGTAAATTAAAATATTGAATTATTTATATAATCGATTAAACTTTGAATTATTTTTATAATAAATTAAACAATTCATTTTAAAATAATCACTTGAATTATTTATATAATAAATTGAACAATTCATTTATAATTAAACTATTGAATTATTTACATAATAAATTAAACTTTGAATTATTTTCATAATCAAATAAACTGAATTATTTTTATAAGAAATTAAATAATTCATTTTAAAATAATCACTTCAATTATTCATATAATAAATTAAACAATTCATTATAAATTGAACTTTGAATTATTTTTACAATATATTAAACAATTCATTTAAAAATAATTATTATAATTATTCATATAATAAATTAAAAAATTCATCATAAATTAAACTTTGAATTATTTTTATAACAATTTAAATAATTCATTTTAAAATAATCACTTGAATTACTTATATAATAAAGTAAACATTTCATTATAAATGAAACGATTGAATTATTTACAGAATAAATTAAACAACTGAATTATTTTTATAATAAATTAAACAATTCATTATAAATTAAACTATTGAATTATTTATATAATAAATTAAACTTTGAATTATTTTATAATAAATTAAACAATTCATTTTAAAATAATCATTGAATTATTAATATAATAAATTAAACTACTCATTGTAAATTAAAATATTGAATTATTTATATAATAAATTAAACTATTTAATTATCTATATAATAAATTAAACTTTGAATTAATTTTTTAATCAATTAAACAATTCATTATAAATTAAACGATTGAATTATTTATATAATACATTAAACTGAATTACTTTTATAATGAATTAAACAATTTATTTTAAAATAATCACTTGAATTATTTGTATAATAAATTAAACAATTCATTATAAATTGAACTTTGAATTACTTTTATAATATATGAAACAATTCATTTTAAAACAATTACTCTAATTATTCATATAATAAATTTAAAAATTCATTATAAATTAAAATATTGAATTATTTATACAATAAATTAAACTTTGAATTATTTTTATAACAATTTAAACAATTAATTTTAAAATAATCACTCGAATTATTTATATAATAAATTAAACAATTCATTATAAATGAATCTATTGAATTATTTACAGAATAAATTAAACAACTGAATTATTTTTATAATAAATTAAACAATTCATTTTAAAATAATCACTTGAATTATTAATATAATAAATTAAACTATGCATTATGAATTAAAACATTGAATTATTTTAATAATAAATTAAACAATTCATTATAAATGAAAACATTCAATTATTAATATAACAAATTAAACTGAATTATTTTTATAATAAATGAAACAATTCATTTTAAAATAATTACTTGAATTATTCATGTAATAAATTAAACAATTCATTTTAAATTAAACTATTGAATTATTTATATACTAAATTAAACTTTGAATTGTTTTAATAATAAGTTTAACAATTCATTTTAAAATACTTACTTGAATTATTAATATAATAAATTAAACAATTCATTATAAAATAATCACTTGAATTATTTATACGATAAATTAAACTTTGAATTATTTTTAAAATGAACTAAACGATTCATTTTAACATAATCATTTGAATTATTTTTAAAATAAATTTAAAAATTCATTACAAATTAAACTATTGAAATATTTATATAATAAATTATACTTTGTATTATTTTTTTAATAAATTAAACAATACAATTGAAAATAATCACTTCAATTATTCATATAATAAATTAAACAATTCATTATAAATTGAACTTTGAATTATTTTTACAATATATTAAACAATTCATTTAAAAATAATTATTATAATTATTCATATAATAAATTAAAAAATTCATCATAAATTAAACTTTGAATTATTTTTATAACAATTTAAATAATTCATTTTAAAATAATCACTTGAATTATTTATATAATAAACTAAACAATTCATTATAAATGAATCTATTGAATTATTTACAGAATAAATTAAACAACTGAATTATTTTTATAATAAATTAAACAATTCATTTTAAAATAATCACTTGAATTATTTATATAATAAACTAAACAATTCATTATAAATGAATCTATTGAATTATTTACAGAATAAATTAAACTTTGAATTATTTTATAATAAATTAAACAATTCATTTTAAAATAATCATTGAATTATTAATATAATAAATTAAACTATTCATTATAAATTAAAATATTGAATTATTTATATAATAAATTAAAGTATTTAATTATCTATATAATAAATTAAACTTTGAATTAATTTTTTAATCAATTAAACAATTCATTATAAATTAAACGATTGAATTATTTATATAATACATTAAACTGAATTACTTTTATAATGAATGAAACAATTTATTTTAAAATAATCACTTGAATTATTTGTATAATAAATTAAACAATTCATTATAAATTGAACTTTGAATTACTTTTATAATATATTAAACAATTCATTTTAAAATAATTACTCTAATTATTCATATAATAAATTTAAAAATTCATTATAAATTAAAATATTGAATTATTTATACAATAAATTAAACTTTGAATTATTTTTATAACAATTTAAACAATTAATTTTAAAATAATCACTCGAATTATTTATATAATAAATTAAACAATTCATTATAAATGAATCTATTGAATTATTTACAGAATAAATTAAACAACTGAATTATTTTTATAATAAATTAAACAATTCATTTTAATATAATCGATTGAATTATTTATATAATAAATTAAACAATTCATTACCAATTTAACTATTGAATTATTTATCTAATAAATTAAACTTTGAATTATTTTTATAATCAATTAAACCGAATTATTTCAATAATAAATTAAGCAATTCATTATGAAATAATCACTTGAATTATTTGTATAATAAATTAAACAATTCATAAAAAATTGAACTTTGAATTATTTTTATAAAAATGAAACAATTCATTTTAATTTAATCACTTGAATTATTTATATAATAAATTAAACAATTCTTTATAAATTAAACGATTGAATTCTTGATCTAATAAATTAAATTATTTCATTATTTATATAATAAATTAAATTATTGAATTATTTATATTATAAATTAAACTGAATGATTTTTATAATAAATTAAACAATTCATTTTAAAATAATCACTTGAATTATTTGTGTAATAAATTAATCAATTCATTTAAAAATAAATACTTGAATTATTTATATAATTACTAAACAATTCATTATAACTTAAACTATTGAATTATTTATATAATAAATTAAACTTTTGAATTATTTTATAATAAATTAAACAATTCATTAAAAAATAATCATTGAATTATTAATATACTGAATTAAACTATTCATTATAAAGTAAACTAGTGAATTATTTATATAATAAATTAAACTTTGAATTTTTTATAATTAATTGAACAATTCATTTTAAAATAATCATTTGAATTAGTTATGTAATAAATTAAACAATTCATTACAAAAATAAACTATTGAATTATTTATATTATAAATTAAACTTTTGAATTATTTTATAATAAATTACACAATTCATTTTAAAATAAACATTGAATTATTAAGATAATAAATTAAACTATTCATTATAAATTAAAACAGTGAATTATTTATATAATAAATTAAACTTTTAATTTTTTGATAATTAATTAAACAATTCATTTTGAAATAATCAATTGAATTATTTTTATAATAAATTAAACAATTCATTTCAATATAATCACTTGAATTATTTATATAATAAATTAAACGATTCATTATAAATTTAACAATTGAATTATTTATATAATAAATTAAAATTTGAATTATTTTTATAATCAATTAAAATGAATAATTTTAATAATAAATTAAGCAATTCATTATGAAATAATCACTTGAATTATTTGTATAATAAATTAAACAATTCATTTCAATATAATCACTTGAATTATTGAAATAATAAATTAAACAATTCATTATAAATTAAACTATTGAATTATTCACATAATAAATTAAATTATTTCATTATTTATATAATAAATTAGATTATTGAATGAATTATATGATAAATTAAACTGAATTATTTTTATAATAAATTAAACAATTCATTATGAAATTAGCTTTAGAATTATTTATATAATAAATTAAACTTTGAACTATTTTTTTAATAAATTAAACAATACATTTTAAAATAATCACTTCAATTATTTATATAATAATTAAACAATTCATTATAAATTAAAATATTGAATTATTTATATTATAAATTAAACTTTGAATTATTTTTATAACAATTTAAACAATTCATTTTAAAATAAAAACTTGAATTGTTCACATAATAAATTTAAAAATTCATTATAAATGAAACCGTTGAATTATTTATAGAATAAATTAAACAATTTAATTATTTTTATAATAAATTAATCAAATCATTTTAAAATAAATACTTGAATTATTTATATAATTACTAAACAATTCATTATAAATTAAACTATTGAATTATTTATATAATAAATTAAACTTTTGAATTATTTTATAATAAATTACACAATTCATTTTAAAATAATCATTGAATTATTGATGTAATAAATTAAACGATTCATTATAAATTAAAATAGTGAATTATTTAGATAATAAATTAAACTTTGATTTTTTTAATAATTAATTAAACAATTCATTTTAAAATAATCAATTGAATTATTTGTATAATAAATTAAACAATTCACGATAAATTAAACTATTGAATTATTTCTATAATAAATTAAACTTTGAATTATTTTTATAATCAATGTGACTGAATTATTTTTATAATAAATCGAACAATACATTGTGAAATAATCACTTGAATTATTCATATAATAAATTAAACAATTAATTATCAATTAAACTATTGAATTATTTATATAATAAATCAAAATTTGAATTATTTTTATAATAAAATAAACAAATCATTTTAAAATAATCACTTGAATTATTCATCTAATAAAATAAACAATTCATTATAAATTAAACAATTTAATTATTTATATTATAAATTAAACATTGAATTATTTTTATAATAAATGAAACAATTCATTTTAATATAATCACTTGAATTATTCATATAATAAATTAAATTATTTAATTATTCATGTCATAAATTAAACTTTGAATTATTTTTATAATAAATTAAACAAATCATTTTAAAATAATCACTTGAATTATTCATCTAATAAAATAAACAATTCATTATAAATTAAACAATTTAATTATTTATATTATAAATTAAGCATTGATTTATTTTTATAATAAATTAAACAATTCATTTTAAAATTATCACTTGAATTATTTATATAATAAATTTAAAAATTCAATATAAATTAAACTTTGAATTATTTATGTAATAAATTAAACTGAATTACTTTCATAACAAATTAAACAATTCATTTTAAAATAATCACTTGAATTATTTGTGTAATAAATTAATCAATTCATTATAAATTAAAATAGTGAATTACTTATATAATAAGTTAAACTATTGAATTATTTATATAAAAAATCAAACTTTGAATTATTTTTATAATAAACAAAACAATTCATTTTAAAATAACCACTTGAATTATTTATATAATAAATTAAACAATTCATTATAAATTAAACTATTGAATTTTTTATGTAATAAATTGAACTATTGAATTTTTTATATAATAAATTAAACAATTCAATATTAGTTAAACTACTTAATTATTTATATAAAAAATTAAACTTTCAATTATTATTTTTATAATCAATTAAACTGAATTATTTTTATAATAAATTAAATAATTCATTACAAATTAAACTATTGAATTATTTATATGATAAATTAAACTTTGAATTATCTGTATAATAAATTCATCAATTCGTTTTAAAGTAATCACTTGAATTATTAATGCAATAAATTAAACTTTGAATTCCTTTTATAATAAATTAAACAATTCATTTTAAAATAATCACTTGAATTATTTATATAATAAATTAAACTTTGAATTATTTTTGTAATCAATTAAACTGAATTATTTTTATAATAAATTAAACAATTCATTTTAAAATAATCACTTGAATTATTTATATAATAAATTAAACTTTGAATTATTTTTGTAATCAATTAAACTGAATTATTTTTATAATAAATTAAACAATTCATTTTAAAATAATCACTTGAATTATTTATATAATAATTTAAACTATTCATTATAAATTAAAATATTATTTTATTTATACAATAAATTAGTCTTTGAATTATTTTTATAATAAAATAAACAATTCATTTTAGTAAAATCACTTGAATTATTTAAATAATAAATTAAACAATTCATTATAAATTAAACTATTGAATTATTCATATAATGAGTTAAATTATTTAATTATTCTTGTAATAAATTAAACTTTGAATTATTTACATAATAAGTTTAACGATTGAATTATTCATACAATAAATCAAACTTTGAATTATTTTTATAATCAATTAAACTGAATTATTTTTATAATAAATTAAACAATTCATTATCAATTAAACTATTGAATTATATATAAAATAAATTAAACTTTGAATTTTTAAAAATAAATTAAACAATTCAATTTAAAATAATCATGAATTATTTTTATAACAAATTAAACAATTCATTTTGAAATAATCACTTGAATTATTTAAATAATTAATTAAACAATTCATTATCAATTAAACTTTGAATTATTTTTACAATAAATTATACAATTCATTTTAAAATAATCACTTGAATTATTTGTATAATAAATTAAACAAGTCATTTTTAATTAAACTATTGAATTATTTATATAATAAATTAAACTATTGAATTATTTATATAATAAAATAAACGTTGAATTATTTTTATAATAAATTAAACAATTAATTTTAAAATAATCACTTGAATTATTTATATAATAAATTAAACAATTCATTTTTAATTAAACTATTGAATTATTTTTATAATAAATTAAACTATTGAATTATTTATATTATAAAATAAACGTTGAATTATTTATATAATAAATTAAACAATTCATTATGAATTAAACTAATTATTTATACAACAAATTAAACTTTGAATTATTTTTATAATCAATTAAACTGAATTATTTTTACAATAAATTAAACAATTCAATGTAAATTAAACTATTGAATTATTTATGCAATAAATTAAACTTTGAATTATTTTTACAATCAATTAAACTGAATTATTTTTATAATAAATTAAACAATTCATTATCAATTAAACTATTGAATTATTTATACAATAAATTAAACTTTCAATTTTTTAAATATAAATTAAACAATTCAATTTAAAATTATCACTTGAATTATTTATATAATAAATTTAAAAATTCAATATAAATTAAACTTTGAATTATTTATGTAATAAATTAAACTGAATTACTTTCATAACAAATTAAATAATTCATTTTAAAATAATCACTTGAATTATTTGTGTAATAAATTAATCAATTCATTATAAATTAAAATAGTGAATTACTTATATAATAAGTTAAACTATTGAATTATTTATATAAAAAATCAAACTTTGAATTATTTTTATAATAAACAAAACAATTCATTTTAAAATAACCACTTGAATTATTTATATAATAAATTAAACAATTCATTATAAATTAAACTATTGAATTATTTATGTAATAAATTGAACTATTGAATTTTTTATATAATAAATTAAACAATTCAATATTAGTTAAACTACTTAATTATTTATATAAGAAATTAAACTTTCAATTATTATTTTTATAATCAATTAAACTGAATTATTTTTATAATAAATTAAATAATTCATTACAAATTAAACTATTGAATTATTTATATGATAAATTAAACTTTGAATTATTTGTATAATAAATTCATCAATTCGTTTTAAAGTAATCACTTGAATTATTAATGCAATAAATTAAACTTTGAATTCCTTTTATAATAAATTAAACAATTCATTTTAAAATAATCACTTGAATTATTTATATAATAAATTAAACAATTCATTATAAATTAAACTAATTATTTATATAATAAATTAAACTTTGAATTATTTTTGTAATCAATTAAACTGAATTATTTTTATAATAAATTAAACAATTCATTTTAAAATAATCACTTGAATTATTTATATAATAATTTAAACTATTCATTATAAATTAAAATATTATTTTATTTATACAATAAATTAGACTTTGAATTATTATTATAATAAAATAAACAATTCATTTTAGTAAAATCACTTGAATTATTTAAATAATAAATTAAACAATTCATTATAAATTAAACTATTGAATTATTCATATAATGAGTTAAATTATTTAATTATTCTTGTAATAAATTAAACTTTGAATTATTTTTATAATAAATTAAACAAATCATTTTAAAATAATCACTTGAATTATTCATCTAATAAAATAAACAATTCATTATAAATTAAACAATTTAATTATTTATATTATAAATTAAGCATTGATTTATTTTTATAATAAATTAAACAATTCATTTTAAAATTATCACTTGAATTATTTATATAATAAATTTAAAAATTCAATATAAATTAAACTTTGAATTATTTATGTAATAAATTAAACTGAATTACTTTCATAACAAATTAAACAATTCATTTTAAAATAATCACTTGAATTATTTGTGTAATAAATTAATCAATTCATTATAAATTAAAATAGTGAATTACTTATATAATAAGTTAAACTATTGAATTATTTATATAAAAAATCAAACTTTGAATTATTTTTATAATAAACAAAACAATTCATTTTAAAATAACCACTTGAATTATTTATATAATAAATTAAACAATTCATTATAAATTAAACTATTGAATTTTTTATGTAATAAATTGAACTATTGAATTTTTTATATAATAAATTAAACAATTCAATATTAGTTAAACTACTTAATTATTTATATAAAAAATTAAACTTTCAATTATTATTTTTATAATCAATTAAACTGAATTATTTTTATAATAAATTAAATAATTCATTACAAATTAAACTATTGAATTATTTATATGATAAATTAAACTTTGAATTATCTGTATAATAAATTCATCAATTCGTTTTAAAGTAATCACTTGAATTATTAATGCAATAAATTAAACTTTGAATTCCTTTTATAATAAATTAAACAATTCATTTTAAAATAATCACTTGAATTATTTATATAATAAATTAAACTTTGAATTATTTTTGTAATCAATTAAACTGAATTATTTTTATAATAAATTAAACAATTCATTTTAAAATAATCACTTGAATTATTTATATAATAAATTAAACTTTGAATTATTTTTGTAATCAATTAAACTGAATTATTTTTATAATAAATTAAACAATTCATTTTAAAATAATCACTTGAATTATTTATATAATAATTTAAACTATTCATTATAAATTAAAATATTATTTTATTTATACAATAAATTAGTCTTTGAATTATTTTTATAATAAAATAAACAATTCATTTTAGTAAAATCACTTGAATTATTTAAATAATAAATTAAACAATTCATTATAAATTAAACTATTGAATTATTCATATAATGAGTTAAATTATTTAATTATTCTTGTAATAAATTAAACTTTGAATTATTTACATAATAAGTTTAACGATTGAATTATTCATACAATAAATCAAACTTTGAATTATTTTTATAATCAATTAAACTGAATTATTTTTATAATAAATTAAACAATTCATTATCAATTAAACTATTGAATTATATATAAAATAAATTAAACTTTGAATTTTTAAAAATAAATTAAACAATTCAATTTAAAATAATCATGAATTATTTTTATAACAAATTAAACAATTCATTTTGAAATAATCACTTGAATTATTTAAATAATTAATTAAACAATTCATTATCAATTAAACTTTGAATTATTTTTACAATAAATTATACAATTCATTTTAAAATAATCACTTGAATTATTTGTATAATAAATTAAACAAGTCATTTTTAATTAAACTATTGAATTATTTATATAATAAATTAAACTATTGAATTATTTATATAATAAAATAAACGTTGAATTATTTTTATAATAAATTAAACAATTAATTTTAAAATAATCACTTGAATTATTTATATAATAAATTAAACAATTCATTTTTAATTAAACTATTGAATTATTTTTATAATAAATTAAACTATTGAATTATTTATATTATAAAATAAACGTTGAATTATTTATATAATAAATTAAACAATTCATTATGAATTAAACTAATTATTTATACAACAAATTAAACTTTGAATTATTTTTATAATCAATTAAACTGAATTATTTTTACAATAAATTAAACAATTCAATGTAAATTAAACTATTGAATTATTTATGCAATAAATTAAACTTTGAATTATTTTTACAATCAATTAAACTGAATTATTTTTATAATAAATTAAACAATTCATTATCAATTAAACTATTGAATTATTTATACAATAAATTAAACTTTCAATTTTTTAAATATAAATTAAACAATTCAATTTAAAATTATCACTTGAATTATTTATATAATAAATTTAAAAATTCAATATAAATTAAACTTTGAATTATTTATGTAATAAATTAAACTGAATTACTTTCATAACAAATTAAATAATTCATTTTAAAATAATCACTTGAATTATTTGTGTAATAAATTAATCAATTCATTATAAATTAAAATAGTGAATTACTTATATAATAAGTTAAACTATTGAATTATTTATATAAAAAATCAAACTTTGAATTATTTTTATAATAAACAAAACAATTCATTTTAAAATAACCACTTGAATTATTTATATAATAAATTAAACAATTCATTATAAATTAAACTATTGAATTATTTATGTAATAAATTGAACTATTGAATTTTTTATATAATAAATTAAACAATTCAATATTAGTTAAACTACTTAATTATTTATATAAGAAATTAAACTTTCAATTATTATTTTTATAATCAATTAAACTGAATTATTTTTATAATAAATTAAATAATTCATTACAAATTAAACTATTGAATTATTTATATGATAAATTAAACTTTGAATTATTTGTATAATAAATTCATCAATTCGTTTTAAAGTAATCACTTGAATTATTAATGCAATAAATTAAACTTTGAATTCCTTTTATAATAAATTAAACAATTCATTTTAAAATAATCACTTGAATTATTTATATAATAAATTAAACAATTCATTATAAATTAAACTAATTATTTATATAATAAATTAAACTTTGAATTATTTTTGTAATCAATTAAACTGAATTATTTTTATAATAAATTAAACAATTCATTTTAAAATAATCACTTGAATTATTTATATAATAATTTAAACTATTCATTATAAATTAAAATATTATTTTATTTATACAATAAATTAGACTTTGAATTATTATTATAATAAAATAAACAATTCATTTTAGTAAAATCACTTGAATTATTTAAATAATAAATTAAACAATTCATTATAAATTAAACTATTGAATTATTCATATAATGAGTTAAATTATTTAATTATTCTTGTAATAAATTAAACTTTGAATTATTTTTATAATAAATTAAACAAATCATTTTAAAATAATCACTTGAATTATTCATCTAATAAAATAAACAATTCATTATAAATTAAACAATTTAATTATTTATATTATAAATTAAGCATTGATTTATTTTTATAATAAATTAAACAATTCATTTTAAAATTATCACTTGAATTATTTATATAATAAATTTAAAAATTCAATATAAATTAAACTTTGAATTATTTATGTAATAAATTAAACTGAATTACTTTCATAACAAATTAAACAATTCATTTTAAAATAATCACTTGAATTATTTGTGTAATAAATTAATCAATTCATTATAAATTAAAATAGTGAATTACTTATATAATAAGTTAAACTATTGAATTATTTATATAAAAAATCAAACTTTGAATTATTTTTATAATAAACAAAACAATTCATTTTAAAATAACCACTTGAATTATTTATATAATAAATTAAACAATTCATTATAAATTAAACTATTGAATTTTTTATGTAATAAATTGAACTATTGAATTTTTTATATAATAAATTAAACAATTCAATATTAGTTAAACTACTTAATTATTTATATAAAAAATTAAACTTTCAATTATTATTTTTATAATCAATTAAACTGAATTATTTTTATAATAAATTAAATAATTCATTACAAATTAAACTATTGAATTATTTATATGATAAATTAAACTTTGAATTATCTGTATAATAAATTCATCAATTCGTTTTAAAGTAATCACTTGAATTATTAATGCAATAAATTAAACTTTGAATTCCTTTTATAATAAATTAAACAATTCATTTTAAAATAATCACTTGAATTATTTATATAATAAATTAAACAATTCATTATAAATTAAACTAATTATTTATATAATAAATTAAACTTTGAATTATTTTTGTAATCAATTAAACTGAATTATTTTTATAATAAATTAAACAATTCATTTTAAAATAATCACTTGAATTATTTATATAATAATTTAAACTATTCATTATAAATTAAAATATTATTTTATTTATACAATAAATTAGACTTTGAATTATTATTATAATAAAATAAACAATTCATTTTAGTAAAATCACTTGAATTATTTAAATAATAAATTAAACAATTCATTATAAATTAAACTATTGAATTATTCATATAATGAGTTAAATTATTTAATTATTCTTGTAATAAATTAAACTTTGAATTATTTACATAATAAGTTTAACGATTGAATTATTCATACAATAAATCAAACTTTGAATTATTTTTATAATCAATTAAACTGAATTATTTTTATAATAAATTAAACAATTCATTATCAATTAAACTATTGAATTATATATAAAATAAATTAAACTTTGAATTTTTAAAAATAAATTAAACAATTCAATTTAAAATAATCATGAATTATTTTTATAACAAATTAAACAATTCATTTTGAAATAATCACTTGAATTATTTAAAAAATTAATTAAACAATTCATTATCAATTAAACTTTGAATTATTTTTACAATAAATTATACAATTCATTTTAAAATAATCACTTGAATTATTTATATAATAAATTAAACAAGTCATTTTTAATTAAACTATTGAATTATTTATATAATAAATTAAACTATTGAATTATTTATATAATAAAATAAACGTTGAATTATTTTTATAATAAATTAAACAATTAATTTTAAAATAATCACGAATTATTTATATAATAAATTAAACAATTCATTTTTAATTAAACTATTGAATTATTTTTATAATAAATTAAACTATTGAATTATTTATATTATAAAATAAACGTTGAATTATTTATATAATAAATTAAACAATTCATTATGAATTAAACTAATTATTTATACAACAAATTAAACTTTGAATTATTTTTATAATCAATTAAACTGAATTATTTTTACAATAAATTAAACAATTCAATGTAAATTAAACTATTGAATTATTTATGCAATAAATTAAACTTTGAATTATTTTTACAATCAATTAAACTGAATTATTTTTATAATAAATTAAACAATTCATTATCAATTAAACTATTGAATTATTTATACAATAAATTAAACTTTCAATTTTTAAAATATAAATTAAACAATTCAATTTAAAATAATCATGAATTATTTTTATCATAAATTAAACAATTCATTTTGAAATAATCACTTGATTTATTAATATAATAAATTAAACAATTCATTATAAATTAAACTATTGAATTATTTATGTAATAAATTAAACTATTGAATTACTTATATCATAAATTAAACTTTGAATTATTTTTACAATAAATTATAAAATTCATTTTAAAATAATCACTTGAATTATTTATGAAATAAATTAAACAATTCATTGTAAATTAAACTAATGAATTATTTCTATAATAAATTAAAGAATTCATTCTAAATTAAACTACTGAATTATGGTGATAATAAATTGAACTTTTGAATTGCATATATAATAAATTAAACTTTGAAATATTTTTATAATAAATTAAACAATTAATTATAAATTAAACTATTGAATTATCTATATAATCAATTAAACTATTGAATTATTTGTACAATCAATTTAGCTTTGAATTATTTTTATAATAAATTAATCAATTTATATTAACATAATCACTTGAATTATGCATAAAATAAATTGAACAATTCAATAAAATTAACTATTGAATTATTTGCATAATAAATTACCTATTGAATTATTTATATAATAAATTGAACTTTGAATTATTTTTATAATAAATTAAACAATTCATTTTAAAATAATCACTTGAATTATGTATATAACAAATTATACAATTCATGATAAATTAAACTATTGAATTATTTATACAATAAATTAAACTTTGAATTATTTTAATAATAAATTAAAATGTGAATTAATTTTAGAATAAATTAAACAATTCATTTATAAATAATCACTTGAATTATTTCTATAATAAATTAACCAATTCATTATAAATTTAACTGTTGAATTATTTATATGATAAATTAGACTATTGAATTATTTATACAATAAAATATGCTTTGAATTATTTTTATAATAAATTAATCAATTTATTGTAAAATAATCACTTGCATTATTTCTATAATAAATTGAACAAATCTTTATAAATTAACTATTGAATTATTTTTATATTATATCAAACTTTGAAATATTTTTTTAATTCATTAAACTGTGACTTATTTTTATAATAAATTAAACAATTCATTTTAAAATAATCACATGAATTATTTATAAAATAAATTATAACAATTCATTATTAATTAACCTGTTGAATTATTTTTGAAATAAATTAAACAATTCATTATAAATTAAACTATTGAATTATGTTGATAATAAATTGAACTATTTTAAAATAATCACATGAACTTCTTATAAAATAAATTAAACAATTCATTATAACTTAAACTATTGAATTATTTATACAATAAATTAAACTTTGAATTATTTATATAATAAATTATACAATTAATTATAAATTAAACTATTGAATTATATATATAATCAATTAAACTATTGAATTATTTATACTATCAAATAGCTTTGAATTATTTTTATAATAAATTAATCAATTTATATTAAAATAATCACTTGAATTATTTATAAAATAAATTGAACAATTCATCATAAATTTAACTGTTGAATTATTTATATAATATTTTAAACTATTGAATTATTTATATCATAAAATAAACTTTGAATTTGTTTTATAATAAATTAAACAATTCATTTTAAAATAATCACTTGAATTATTTATAAAATAAATTGAACAATTCATCATAAATTTAACTGTTGAATTATTTATATAATATTTTAAACTATTGAATTATTTGTACAATCAATTTAGCTTTGAATTATTTTTATAATAAATTAATCAATTTATATTAACATAATCACTTGAATTATGCATAAAATAAATTGAACAATTCAATAAAATTAACTATTGAATTATTTGCATAATAAATTACCTATTGAATTATTTATATAATAAATTGAACTTTGAATTATTTTTATAATAAATTAAACAATTCATTTTAAAATAATCACTTGAATTATGTATATAACAAATTAGACAATTCATGATAAATTAAACTATTGAATTATTTATACAATAAATTAAACTTTGAATTATTTTAATAATAAATTAAAATGTGAATTAATTTTAGAATAAATTAAACAATTCATTTATAAATAATCACTTGAATTATTTCTATAATAAATTAACCAATTCATTATAAATTTAACTGTTGAATTATTTATATGATAAATTAGACTATTGAATTATTTATACAATAAAATATGCTTTGAATTATTTTTATAATAAATTAATCAATTTATTGTAAAATAATCACTTGCATTATTTCTATAATAAATTGAACAAATCTTTATAAATTAACTATTGAATTATTTTTATATTAATATCAAACTTTGAATTATTTTTTTAATTCATTAAACTGTGACTTATTTTTATAATAAATTAAACAATTCATTTTAAAATAATCACATGAATTATTTATAAAATAAATTATAACAATTCATTATTAATTAACCTGTTGAATTATTTTTGAAATAAATTAAACAATTCATTATAAATTAAACTATTGAATTATGTTGATAATAAATTGAACTATTTTAAAATAATCACATGAACTTCTTATAAAATAAATTAAACAATTCATTATAACTTAAACTATTGAATTATTTATACAATAAATTAAACTTTGAATTATTTATATAATAAATTATACAATTAATTATAAATTAAACTATTGAATTATATATATAATCAATTAAACTATTGAATTATTTATACTATCAAATAGCTTTGAATTATTTTTATAATAAATTAATCAATTTATATTAAAATAATCACTTGAATTATTTATAAAATAAATTGAACAATTCATCATAAATTTAACTGTTGAATTATTTATATAATATTTTAAACTATTGAATTATTTATATCATAAAATAAACTTTGAATTTGTTTTATAATAAATTAAACAATTCATTTTAAAATAATCACTTGAATTATTTATAAAATAAATTGAACAATTCATCATAAATTTAACTGTTGAATTATTTATATAATATTTTAAACTATTGAATTATTTATATCATAAAATACAATTCATTATAAATTAAACTATTCAATTATTCACATAATAAATTAAACTATTGAATTATTGATATAATAAAATCAGCTTTGAATTATTTTTATAATAAATTAATCAATTTATTTTAAAATAATCACTTGAATTATTTATATAATAAATTAAACAATTCATTATAAATTAAACTATTGAATTACTTACATAATAAATTAAACAATTCATTCTAAATTAAACTATTGAATTATTCATATAATAAATTAAACTATTGAATTATTTATTTAATAAAATAAGGTTTGAATTATTTTTATAATAAATTAATCAATTTATTTTAAAATAATCACTTGAATTATTTATATAATAAATTAAACAATTCATTATCAATTAAACTATTGAATTATTTACATAATAAATTAAACAATTCATTCTAAATTAAACTATTGAATTATTCATATAATAAACTAAACTATTGAATTATTTATATAATAAATTAAACATTTCATTATAAATTAAACAATTGAATTATTTAGATAATAAATTAAATCTTGAATTATTTTTATAATAAATCAAACAATTCATTTCAAAATAATCACTTGAATTATTTATATAATAAGGTAAACATTTCATTTTTAATTAAACTATTGAATTATTTAGATAATAAATTAAATCTTGCATTATTTGTATAAAAAATTAAACTTTGAATTATTTTAATAATAAATTCAACACTTCAATTTAAAATAATCACTTGAATTGTTTATGTAATAAATTAAACAATTCATCAAAAATTAAACCATTGAATTATTTTTTAATAAATTAAACAATTCATTATAAATTAAACTATTCAATTATTTATATAATATATTAAACAAGTCATTGTGAATTAAACTATTGAATCATTCATATAATAAATTAAACTACTGAATTATTTATACAATAAAATAAGCTTTGAATTATTTTTATAATAAATTAAACAATTCATTTTAAAATATTCCCTTGAATTATTTATATAATAAATTAAACAATTCATTATCAATTAAACTATTGAACTATTTATACAATAAATTAAACAATTCATTATAAATTAAATTATTGAATTACTTGTAAAATTAATTAAACTATTGAATTATTTATATCATAAAATAAGCTTTGAATTATTTTTATATATATATTTTTTTTATTCGTTCACGGGATGTGGGCGTCGCTGGCAATGCCGGCATTTATTGCCCATCCCTAATTGCCCTCGAGAATTAATCAATTTATTTTAAAATAATCACTTGAATTATTTATATGATAAAATAAACAATTCATTAAAAATTAAACTATTGAATTATTTATATAATAAATTAAACAATTCATTATAAATTAAACTATTGAATTATTTATATAATAAATTAAACTATTGAATTATTTATGTAATAAATTAAACTTTGAATTATTTATATGATAAATTAAACAATTTTTATTTTAAAATAATCACTTGAATTATTTATACAATAAATTAAACATTTCATTATAAATTAAACTATTGAATTATTTATATGATAAATTAAACCTTGAATTATTTTTATAATAAATTGAACAATTCATTTTAAAATAATCACTTGAATTATTTATAAAATAAATTAAACAATTCATTAAAAATTAAACTATTGAATTATTTATATAATAAATTAAACAATTCATTATAAATTAAACTATTGAATTATTCATATAATAAATTAAATCTTGAATTATTTTATAATAAATTTAAAAATTCATTTTGCAATAATCACTTGAATTATTTATATAATAAATTAAACATTTCATTATAAATTTAACTATTGAATTATTTAGATAATAAATTAAACCTTGAAATATTTTTATAATAAATTAAACAAATCATTTTGAAAATAATCACTTGAATTGTTCATATAATAAATTAAACAATTCTTTATAAATTAAAATATTGAATTATTTATACAATAAATTAAACAATTCATTATAAATTAAATTATTGAATTACCTGTAAAAGTAATTAAACTATTGAATTATTTATACAATAAAATAAGCTTTGAATTATTTTTATAATAAATTAATCAATTTATTTTAAAATAATCACTTGAATTATTCATGTAATAAATTAAACAATTCATTATAAATTAAATTATTGAATTACTTGTAAAAGTAATTAAACAATTGAATTATTTATATCATACAATAAGCTTTGAATTATTTTTATAATAAATTCAACAATTCATTTTAAAATAATCACTTGAATTATTTATAAAATAAATTAAACAATTCATTAAAAATTAAACTATTGAATTATTTATATCATAAATTAAACAATTCATTATAAATTAAACTATTGAATTATTCATATAATAAATTAAATCTTGAATTATTTTATAATAAATTAAAAAAATCATTTTGAAATAATCACTTGAATTATTTATATAATAAATTTAACATTTCATTATAAATTTAACTATTGAATTATTTAGATAATAAATTAAATCTTGAAATATTTTTATAATAAATTAAACAATTCATTATAAATTAAAATATTGAATTATTTATACAATAAATTAAACAATTCATTATAAATTAAATTATTGAATTACTTGTAAAAGTAATTAAACTATTGAATTATTTATACAATAAAATAAGCTTTGAATTATTTTTATAATAAATTAATCAATTTATTTTAAAATAATCACTTGAATTATTTATATAATAAATTTAACAATTCATTATAAATTAAACTATTGAATTATTTATACAATAAAATCAGCTTTGAATTATTTTTATAACAAATTAATCAATTTATTTTAAAATAATCACTTGAATTATTCATGTAATAAATTAAACAATTCATTATAAATTAAACTGTTGAAATATTTATACAATAAATTAAACATTTCATTATAAATTAAAATATTGAATTATTTAGATAATAAATTAAATCTTGAATTATATTTATAATAAATTAAACAATTCATTTTAAAATATTCCCTTGAATTATTTATATAATAAATTAAACAATTCATTATCAATTAAACTATTGAACTATTTATACAATAAATTAAACAATTCATTATAAATTAAATTATTGAATTACTTGTAAAATTAATTAAACTATTGAATTATTTATATCATAAAATAAGCTTTGAATTATTTTTATATATATATTTTTTTAATTCGTTCACGGGATGTGAGCGTCGCTGGCAATGCTGGCATTTATTGCCCATCCCTAATTGCCCTCGAGAATTAATCAATTTATTTTAAAATAATCACTTGAATTATTTATATGATAAATTAAACAATTGATTAAAAATTAAACTATTGGATTATTTATATAATAAATTAAACAATTCATTATAAATTAAACTATTGAATTATTTATATAATAAATTAAACTATTGAATTATTTATGTAATAAATTAAACTTTGAATTATTTATATGATAAATTAAACAATTTATTTTAAAATAATCACTTGAATTATTTATACAATAAATTAAACATTTCATTATAAATTAAACTATTGAATTATTTATATGATAAATTAAACCTTGAATTATTTTTATAATAAATTCAACAATTCATTTTAAAATAATCACTTGAATTATTTATAAAATAAATTAAACAATTCATTAAAAATTAAACTATTGAATTATTTATATAATAAATTAAACAATTCATTATAAATTAAACTACTGAATTATTCATATAATAAATTAAATCTTGAATTATTTTATAATAAATTTAAAAATTCATTTTGCAATAATCACTTGAATTATTTATATAATAAATTAAACATTTCATTATAAATTTAACTATTGAATTATTTAGATAATAAATTAAACCTTGAAATATTTTTAAATAAATTAAACAATTCATTTTGAAAATAATCACTTGAATTGTTCATATAATAAATTAAACAATTCATTATAAATTAAAATATTGAATTACTTGTAAAAGTAATTAAACTATTGAATTATTTATATCATAAAATAAGCTTTGAATTATTTTTATAATAAATTCAACAATTCATTTTAAAATAATCACTTGAATTATTTATTAAATAAATTAAACAATTCATTAAAAATTAAATTATTGAATTACTTGTAAAAGTAATTAAACTATTGAATTATTTATATAATAAATTAAACAATTCATTATCAATTAAACTATTGAATTATTTATACAATAAAATCAGCTTTGAATTATTTTTATAACAAATTAATCAATTTATTTTAAAATAATCACTTGAATTATTCATGTAATAAATTAAACAATTCATTATAAATTAAACTGTTGAAATATTTATACAATAAATTAAACATTTCATTATAAATTAAAATATTGAATTATTTAGATAATAAATTAAATCTTGAATTATATTTATAATAAATTAAACAATTCATTTTAAAATATTCCCTTGAATTATTTATATAATAAATTAAACAATTCATTATCAATTAAACTATTGAACTATTTATACAATAAATTAAACAATTCATTATAAATTAAATTATTGAATTACTTGTAAAATTAATTAAACTATTGAATTATTTATATCATAAAATAAGCTTTGAATTATTTTTATATATATATTTTTTTTATTCGTTCACGGGATGTGGGCGTCGCTGGCAATGCCGGCATTTATTGCCCATCCCTAATTGCCCTCGAGAATTAATCAATTTATTTTAAAATAATCACTTGAATTATTTATATGATAAAATAAACAATTCATTAAAAATTAAACTATTGAATTATTTATATAATAAATTAAACAATTCATTATAAATTAAACTATTGAATTATTTATATAATAAATTAAACTATTGAATTATTTATATAATAAATTAAACTATTGAATTATTTATGTAATAAATTAAACTTTGAATTATTTATATGATAAATTAAACAATTTATTTTAAAATAATCACTTGAATTATTTATACAATAAATTAAACATTTCATTATAAATTAAACTATTGAATTATTTATATGATAAATTAAACCTTGAATTATTTTTATAATAAATTCAACAATTCATTTTAAAATAATCACTTGAATTATTTATAAAATAAATTAAACAATTCATTAAAAATTAAACTATTGAATTATTTATATAATAAATTAAACAATTCATTATAAATTAAACTACTGAATTATTCATATAATAAATTAAATCTTGAATTATTTTATAATAAATTTAAAAATTCATTTTGCAATAATCACTTGAATTATTTATATAATAAATTAAACATTTCATTATAAATTTAACTATTGAATTATTTAGATAATAAATTAAACCTTGAAATATTTTTAAATAAATTAAACAATTCATTTTGAAAATAATCACTTGAATTGTTCATATAATAAATTAAACAATTCATTATAAATTAAAATATTGAATTACTTGTAAAAGTAATTAAACTATTGAATTATTTATATCATAAAATAAGCTTTGAATTATTTTTATAATAAATTCAACAATTCATTTTAAAATAATCACTTGAATTATTTATTAAATAAATTAAACAATTCATTAAAAATTAAATTATTGAATTACTTGTAAAAGTAATTAAACTATTGAATTATTTATATAATAAATTAAACAATTCATTATCAATTAAACTATTGAACTATTTACGCAATAAATTAAACAATTCATTATAAATTAAACTATTGAATTACAACAAATTAAGCTTTGAATTATTTTTATATATTTTTTTTTATTCGTTCACGGGATGTGGGCGTCGCTGGCAAGGCCGGCATTTATTGCCCATCCCTAATTGCACTCGAGAATTAATCAATTTATTTTAAAATAATCACTTGAATTATTTATACAATAAATTAAACATTTCATTACAATTTAAACCATTGAATTATTTAGATAATAAATTAAATCTTGAATTATTTTATAATAAATTAAACAATTCATTTTGAAATAATCATTTGAATTATTATTATAATAAATTAAACATTTAATTATAAATTAAACTGTTGAATTATTTAGATAAGAAATTAAATCTTGAATTATATTTATAATAAATTAAACAATTCATTTTAAAATAATCACTTGATTTATTTATGTAATAAATTAAACAATTCATTATTAATTAAAGTATTGAATTGTTCATATGATAAATTAAACTACTGCATTATTTATATCATAAATTAAACTTTGAATTATTTATATTATAAATTAATCAATTCATTTTAAAATAATCAGTTGAATTATTTATGTGATAAATTAAACAATTCATTATAAATTAATCTATTGAATTATTTATATAATAAACTAAACTTTGAATTATTTTTAGAATAAATTAATCAATTTATTTTAAAATAATCCCTTGAATTATTTATATAATAAATTAAACAATTATTTATAAATTAAACTTTGAATTATTTTTATAATAAATGAAACAATTCATTTTAAAAGAATCACTTGAATTATTTATGTAATAAATTAAACAATTAATTATAAATTAAATTATTGAATTATTTATACAATAAATTAAACTTTGAATTATTTTTATAATAAATTAAACAAATCATTGAAAAATAATCAGGAGAATTATTTATATAATAAATTAACCAATTCATTATAAATTAAACTATTGAATTATTTATGTAATAAATTAAAATTTGAATTATTTTGATAATAAATTAATAAATTTATTTTTAAATAATCCCTTGAATTATTTATATAATAAATTAAACAATACATTATAAATTAAACTTTGAATTATTTTTATAATAAATTAATCAATTTATTTTAAAATAATCACTTGAATGATTTATGTCATAAATTAAACAATTCATTATAAATTAAAGTATTGAATTATTCATATGATAAGTTAAACTATTGCATTATTTAAATAAAAAAATAAACTTTGAATTATTTATATAATAAATTAAACAATTCATTTTAAAAGAATCACTTGAATTATTTATGTAATAAATTAAACAATTAATTATAAATTAAATTATTGAATTATTTATACAATAAATTAAACTTTGAATTATTTTTATAATAAATTAAACAAATCATTGAAAAATAATCAGGAGAATTATTTATATAATAAATTAACCAATTCATTATAAATTAAACTATTGAATTATTTATGTAATAAATTAAAATTTGAATTATTTTTATAATAAATTAATCAATTTATTTTAAAATAATCACTTGAATGATTTATGTCATAAATTAAACAATTCATTATAAATTAAAGTATTGAATTATTCATATGATAAGTTAAACTATTGCATTATTTAAATAAAAAAATAAACTTTGAATTATTTATATAATAAATTAAACAATTCATTTTAAAATAATCAGTTGAATTATTCATGTGATAAATTAAACAATTCATTATAAATTAAACCATTGAATTATTTATAAAATAAATTAAACAATGCATTATAAATTAAACTATTGAATTATTTATATAATAAATTAAACCATCGAATTATTTATGTAATAAAATAAACTTTGAATTATATTGATAATAAATATACAATTCATTTTGAAATAATCTCTTGAATTATTTGTACAATAAATTAAACAATTCCTTATAAAATAAACTATTGAATTATTTATATCATAAATTAAACTTTGAATTATTTTAATAATAAATTTAAAAAATCATTGAAAAATAATCTCTTGAATTATTTTTATAATAAATTAACCAATTCATTATAAATTAAACTATTGAATTATTTATATAATAAACTGAACTTTGATTTATTTTTATAATAATTTGATCAATTTATTTTAAAATAATCACATGAATTAATTATCTAATAAATTAAACAATTCTTTATAAATTAAACTATTGAATTATGTATATAATAAATTAAACAATTAATTATAAATTAAACAGTGAATTATTTTGATAATAAATTAAACAATTCATTTTGAAATAATCACTTGAATTATTAATGTAATATATTAAACAATTCATTGTAAATTAAACTATTGAATTGCTTATATAAAAAATTAAACCTTGAATTATTTATGTAATAAATTAAACAATTCATTTTAAAATAATCACTTGAATTATTCATGTGATAAATTAAACAATTCGTTATAAATTAATCTATTGAATTATTTATATAATAAACTAAACTTTGAATTATTTTTACTATAAATCAATCAATTTATTTTAAAATAATCACATGAATTATTTATATCATAAATTAAACAATTCATTATCAATTAAACTATTGAATTATGTATGTAATAAATTAAACAATTCATTATAAATTAAACTTTGAATTATTTTTAGAATAAATTAAACAATTCATTTCAAAATAATCACTTGAATTATTTATTTAATAAATTAAACAATTCATTATAAATTAAACTATTGAATTAGTTATATAATAAATTAAGCTTTGAATTATTTATATAATAAATTAAACTATAGAATTATTTATATAATAAAATGAACTTTTAATGATATTGATAATAAATATACAATTCTTTTAAAAATAATCACTTGAATTATTTGTATAATTAATTAAACAATTCAATTAAACAATAAACTCTTGAATTATTTATATAATAAATTAAACCTTGAATTATTTTTATAATAACTTATACAATTCATTTGAAAAATAATCACTTGAATTATTTATATAATAAATTAAACAATTCATTATAAATTAAACTATTGAATTATTTGTATAATAAATTAAACTTTGAATTATTTTAATAATAAATTAAACAAATCATTTTAAAATAATCACTTGAATTATTTGTGTAATAAATCAAACAATTCATTTAAAAAATGATCTCTTTAATTATTCTTATAATAAATGAAACAATTCATTATTAATTAAACTGTTGAATTATTTATGTAATAAATTAAAATTTGAATAATTTTTTAATAAATTAATCAATTTATTTTAAAATAATCCCTTGAATTATTTATAGAATTAATTAAACAATTGAATTATTTGTATAATAAATTAAACAATTCATCATCAATTAAACGATTGAATTATTTATATCATAAATTAAACTATTGCATTGTTTACATAATAAATTAAACTTTGAATTATTCTTACAATAAATTAAACAATTCATTTTAAAATAATCACGAATTATTTATGTAATAAATTAAACAATTCATTATTAATTAAAGTATTGAATTATTCATATTGAATTATTCATATGATAAATTAAACTATTGCATTATTTGTATAAAAAAATAAACTTTGAATTATTTTTATAATAAATTAAACAAATCATTTTAAAATAATCAGTTGAATTATTTATATAATAAATTAAACAATTCATTATCAATTAATCTATTGAATTATTATATAATAAACTGAACATTGAATTATTTTTATAATAAATTAAACAATTTCTTTAAAAATAATCACTTCAATTATTTATGTAAGAAATTAAACAATTCATTATTAATTAAAGTATTGAATTGTTCATATGATAAGTTAAATTATTGCATTATTTTTATAATAAATTAAACAATTCATTTTAAAAGAATCACTTGAATTATTTTTATAATAAATTAAACAAATCATTGAAAAATAATCACGAGAATTATTCAAATAATAAATTAAACAATTCATTTAAAAAATAATCTCTTGAATTATTTTAATAATAAATTAACCAATTCATTATTAATTAAACTATTGAATTATTTATGTGATAAATTAAAATTTGAATTATTTTTATAATAAATTGATCAATTTATTTTAAAATAATCCCTTCGAATTATTTATATAATAAATTAAACAATTGAATTATTTGTATAATAATTTAAACTTTGAATTATTTTTATAATAAATTAAAGAAATAATTTAAAAATAATCACTTGAATTATTTATACAATAAATTAAACAATTCATTTCAAAAATAATCTCTTGAATTATTCTTATAATAAATTAAACAATTCATTATCAATTAAACTATTGAATTATATATATGATAAAATAAACTGTGAATTATTTTTATAATAAGTTAAACAAATAATTTTAAAATAATCACTTGAATTATTTATGTAATAAATTAAACAATTCATTATAAATTAAACTATTGAATTATTTATATAATAAATTAAACAATACATTATAAATTAAACTTTGAATTATTTTAATAATAAATTAAACAAATCATTGAAACATAATCACTACAGTTCATTTTAAAAATAATCCCTTGAATTATTTGTATAATAAATGAAACAATTGAATTATTTGTACAATAAATTAAACTTTGAATTATTTTTATAATAAATTAAACAAATCATTTTAAAACAATCACATGAATTATGTAGATAATAAATTAAACAATTCATTATAAATTAAAGTTTGAATTATTTTTATAATAATTAAACAATTCATTTTAAAATAATCACCTGATTTATTTATGTAATAAATTAAGCAATTCATTATTAATTAAACTATTGAATTATTTATATAATAAATTAAACTTTGAATTATTTTTATAATAAATTAAACAAATCATTGAAAAATAATCACTAGAATTATTTATATGATAAATTAAACAATTCATTTTAAAATAATCACTTGAATGATAGATGTAATAAATTAAACAATTCATTATTAATAAAGTATTGAATTATTTACAGATTAAATTAAATTTTGAATGATTTTTATAATAAATTATTCATTTTATTTCAAAATAATAACTTGAATTATTTATATAATAAATTAAATAATTCATTATAAATTAAACGATTGAATTATTTATAAAATAAATTACACTGTTGCATTATTTATATGAAAAATTAAACTTTGAATTATTTTTACAATAAATTAAACAATTCTTTTTGAAATAATCACTTGAATTATTTATGTAATAAATTAAACAATTCATTATTAATTCAAGTATTGAATTATTTGTATGATATATTAAACTTTTGCATTATTTATATAACAAATTAAACTTTGCATTAATTTAATAATAAATTAAACAATTCATTTTAAAAGAATCACTTGAATGATTTATGTAATAAAATAAACAAATTCATTATAAATTAAACTATTGAATTATTGATATGATAAATTAAACAATTCATCATAAATTAAACTATTGAATTATTTATGCAATAAATTAAACTATTGCATTGTTTATATAATCAATTAAACTTCAAATTATTTTTATAATAAATTAAACAATTCATTTTAAAATAATCACTTGAATTATTAATGTAATAAATTAAGCAATTCATTATAAATTAAAATATTTAATTATGAAAATAATAAATTAAACAATTCATTATAAATTAAACTTTGAATTATTTTTAGAATAAATTAAACAATTCATTTTAAAATAATCACTTGAATTATTTATGTTATAAATTAAACAATTCATTATTAATTAAAGTATTGAATTATTTATGATAGATTAAACTATTGCATTGTTTATGTAATAAATTAAACTATTGAATTATTTATATAATGAAATAAACTTTGAATTATATTGTGAATAAATAAACAATTCATTTTAAAATAATCACTTGAATTATTTGGATAATAAATTAAACCTTGAATTATTTTTATAATAAATTAAACAATTCATTTAAAAATAATCACATGAATTATTTATCAAATAAATGAAAAAATTCATTATTAATTAAATTATTGAATTATTTACATATTAAATTAAATTTTGAATGATTTTTATAATAAATTATTTATTTTATTTCAAAATAATAACTTGAATTATTTATATAATAAATTAAAGAAATTCATTATAAATTAAACGATTGAATTATTCATAAAATAAATTACACTGTTGCATTATTTATATAAAAAATTAAACTTTGAATTATTTTTATAATAAATTACAATTCTTTTTGAAATAATCACTTGAATTATTTATGTAATAAATTAAACAATTCATTATTAATTCAAGTATTGAATTATTTTTTGATATATTAAACTATTGCATTATTTATATAATTAATTAAACTTTGAATTATTTTAATAATAAATTAAACAATTCATTTTAAAAGAATCACTTGAATGATTTATGTAATAAAATAAACAATTCATTATAAATTAAACTATTGAATTATTTATATGATAAATTAAACTATTGAATTATTTGTATAATAAATAAAACAATTCTTCAGAAATTAAACCATTGAATTATTTATATGTTAAATTAAACAATTCATTATAAATTAAACTATTGAATTATTTATGCAATAAATTAAACTATTGCATTGTTTATATAATCAATTAAACTTCAAATTATTTTTATAATAAATTAAACAATTCATTTTAAAATAATCACCAGAATTATTTATATAATAAATTAAACAATTCGTTATATATTAAACTATTGAATTATTGAGATAATAAATAAAATGGTGCGTTATTTACATAAAAAATTAAACTTTGAATTATTTTAATAATCAATTAAACAATTCATTTTAAAATAATCACTTGAATTATTTTATATAATAAATTAAACAATTCATTATCAATTAAACTATTGAATTATTTATAGAATAAATTAAACTATTGCATTATTTATATGAAAAATTAAATGTTGAATTATATTGATAATAAATTAAACAATTCATTTCAAAAATAATCACTTGGATTATTTATATAATTATTTAAACAATTCATTATAAATTAAACTATTGAATTATTTATATAATAAATTAAACTATTGCATTGTTCCTGTAATAAATTAAACTTTGAATTATTTTTATAATAAATTAAACAATTGATTTTAAAATAATTACTTGAATTATTTATAAAATTAATTCATTATCAATTAAACTATTGAATTATTTATATAATCAATTAAACTATTGAATTATTTATATAATTAATAAAGTTTGAATTATTTCTATAATAAATTAAACAAATCATTTTAAAATAATCACAAGAATTATTTATATAATAAATTAAACAATTCGTTATATATTAAACTATTGAATTATTGAGATAATAAATAAAATGGTGCGTTATTTACATAAAAAATTAAACTTTGAATTATTTTAACAATCAATTAAACAATTCATTTTAAAATAATCACTTGAATTATTTTATATAATAAATTAAACAATTCATTATCAATTAAACTATTGAATTATTTATAGAATAAATTAAACTATTGCATTATTTATATGAAAAATTAAACGTTGAATTATTTTGATAATAAATTAAACAATTCATTTCAAAAATAATCACTTGGATTATTTATATAATTATTTAAACAATTCATTATAAATTAAACTATTGAATTATTTATATAATAAATTAAACTTTGAATTATTCATATAATAAATTAAACAATTCATTTTAATTAATCACTTGAATTATTTATGCAATAAATTAAACTATTCATCATTCATTAAAGTATTGAATTATTGATATGATAGATTAAACTATTGCATTATTTATATCATAAATTAAACTATAGAATTATTTATATAATAAAATAAACTTTGAATTATATTGTTAATAAATAAACAATTCATTTTAAAATAATCACTTGAATTATTTATATAATAAATTAAACAATTCATTATTAATTAAAGTATTGAATTCTTGATATGATAGATTAAACTATTGCATTATTTATATAATAAATTAAACTATAGAATTATTTATATAATAAAAAGAACTTTGAATTATATTGTTAATCAGTAAACAATTCATTTTAAAATAATCACTTGAATTATTTATATGATAAATTAAACAAATAATTTTAAAATAATCACAAGAATGAATAAAAAAATAAATTAAACAATTCATTATAAATTAAACGATTGAATTATTTATTAATAAATTAAACTATTGCATTGTTTATATAATAAATTAAACTTTGAATTATTTTTACAATAAATTAAACAAATAATTTGAAAATAATCACTAGAATTATTTATGCAATTAATTAAACAATTCATTATAAAGTAAAAGATTGAATTATTTATATCATAAATTAAACTATTGCATTGTTTATATCATAAATTAAACTTTGAATTATTTTTATAATAAATTAAACAATTGAATTACTTATATAATAAAATAAACTTTGAATTATATTGATAATAAATTAAACAATTCATTATAATTTAAACTATTGAATTATTTATATAATTAATTAAACTTATATTATTTTTTCAAAATTATCAATTTAATTATTTATATAATAATTTAAACAATTCATTCTAAATCAAACTATTGAATTATATGAAATAAATTAAACTTTGAATTATTTTTATAATAAATTAAACAATTCATTATAAATTAAACTATTGAATTATTTATACAATAAATTAAACTCTTGAATTATTTGTATAATAAATTAAACTCGTGCATTATTTATATAAAAATTGAACTTTAAATGATTTTTATAATAAATTATTCAATTTATTTTAAAATAATCACGAATTATTTATATAATAAATTAAACAATTCAATATAAATTAAATTATTGAATTATTTACATAATAAATTAAACTATTGAATTATTGATATAATAAAATAAGCTTTGAATTATTTTTACAATAAATTAATCAATTTATGTTGAAATAATCACTTGAATTATTCATATAATAAATTAAACAATTCATTATAAATTAAACTATTGAATTATTTATATAATAAATTAAACCTTGAATTATTTTTATAATAAATTAAACAATTCATTTTAAAATATTCATTTGAATTATTTATATAATATATTAAAGTAGTGCATTATTTGTATCAAATATTAAACTTTGAATTCTTGTAATAGTAAATTAAACAATTCATTTTAAAATAATCACTTGAATTATTTATATAATAAATTAAACAATTCATTATAAATTAAACTATTGAATAAATTATGTCATAAATTAAACTTTGAATTATTTTTATAATAAATTAATCAATTTATTTTGAAATAAACACTAGAATTATTTATATAATATATTAACCAATTCATTATAAATTTAACAGCTGAATTATTTATATAATAAATTAAACTATAGAATTATTTATATAATAAAAAAACTTTAAATTATATTGTTAATAAGTAAACAATTCATTTTAAAATAATCACTTGAATTATTTATATGATAAATTAAACAAATAATTTTAAAATAATCACAAGAATTAATAAAAAAATAAATTAAACAATTCATTATAAATTAAACGATTGAATTATTTATTAATAAATTAAACTATTGCATTGTTTATATAATAAATTAAACTTTGAATTATTTTTACAATAAATTAAACAAATAATTTGAAAATAATCACTAGAATTATTTATGCAATTAATTAAACAATTCATTATAAAGTAAAAGATTGAATTATTTATATCATAAATTAAACTATTGCATTGTTTATATCATAAATTAAACTTTGAATTATTTTTATAATAAATTAAACAATTCATTTAAAAATAATCACCAGAATTATTTATATTATAAATTAAACAATTCATTATTATATGAAACTGTAGAATTATTTATATAATAAATCAAACAATTCATTATAAATTAAACTATTGAATTATTTATAGAACAAATTAAACTATTGAATTACTTATATAATAAAATAAACTTTGAATTATATTGATAATAAATTAAACAATTCATTATAATTTAAACTATTGAATTATTTATATAATTAATTAAACTTATATTATTTTTTCAAAATTATCACTTTAATTATTTATATAATAATTTAAACAATTCATTCTAAATCAAACTATTGAATTATATGAAATAAATTAAACTTTGAATTATTTTTATAATAAATTAAACAATTCATTATAAATTAAACTATTGAATTATTTATACAATAAATTAAACTCTTGAATTATTTGTATAATAAATTAAACTCGTGCATTATTTATATAAAAAATTGAACTTTGAATGATTTTTATAATAAATTATTCAATTTATTTTAAAATAATCACGAATTATTTATATAATAAATTAAACAATTCAATATAAATTAAATTATTGAATTATTTACATAATAAATTAAACTATTGAATTATTGATATAATAAAATAAGCTTTGAATTATTTTTACAATAAATTAATCAATTTATGTTGAAATAATCACTTGAATTATTTATATAATAAATTAAACAATTCATTATAAATTAAACTATTGAATTATTTATATAATAAATTAAACCTTGAATTATTTTTATAATAAATTAAACAATTCATTTTAAAATATTCATTTGAATTATTTATATAATATATTAAAGTAGTGCATTATTTGTATCAAATATTAAACTTTGAATTCTTGTAATAGTAAATTAAACAATTCATTTTAAAATAATCACTTGAATTATTTATATAATAAATTAAACAATTCATTATAAATTAAACTATTGAATAAATTATGTCATAAATTAAACTTTGAATTATTTTTATAATAAATTAATCAATTTATTTGAAATAATCACTAGAATTATTTATATAATATATTAACCAATTCATTATAAATTTAACAGCTGAATTATTTATATAATAAATTAAACAATTCGTTATATATTAAACTATTGAATTATTGAGATAATAAATAAAATGGTGCGTTATTTACATAAAAAATTAAACTTTGAATTATTTTAATAATCAATTAAACAATTCATTTTAAAATAATCACTTGAATTATTTTATATAATAAATTAAACAATTCATTATCAATTAAACTATTGAATTATTTATAGAATAAATTAAACTATTGCATTATTTATATGAAAAATTAAACGTTGAATTATTTTGATAATAAATTAAACAATTCATTTCAAAAATAATCACTTGGATTATTTATATAATTATTTAAACAATTCATTATAAATTAAACTATTGAATTATTTATATAATAAATTAAACTATTGCATTGTTCCTGTGATAAATTAAATTTTGAATTAATTTTATAATTAATTAAACAATTGATTTTAAAATAATTACTTGAATTATTTATAAAATAAATTCATTATCAATTAAACTATTGAATTATTTATATAATCAATTAAACTATTGAATTATTTATATAATTAATAAAGTTTGATTTATTTCTATAATAAATTAAACAAATCATTTTAAAATAATCACCAGAATTATTTATATAATAAATTAAACAATTCGTTATATATTAAACTATTGAATTATTGAGATAATAAATAAAATGGTGCGTTATTTACATAAAAAATTAAACTTTGAATTATTTTAATAATCAATTAAACAATTCATTTTAAAATAATCACTTGAATTATTTTATATAATAAATTAAACAATTCATTATCAATTAAACTATTGAATTATTTATAGAATAAATTAAACTATTGCATTATTTATATGAAAAATTAAACGTTGAATTATTTTGATAATAAATTAAACAATTCATTTCAAAAATAATCACTTGGATTATTTATATAATTATTTAAACAATTCATTATAAATTAAACTATTGAATTATTTATATAATAAATTAAACTATTGCATTGTTCCTGTGATAAATTAAATTTTGAATTAATTTTATAATTAATTAAACAATTGATTTTAAAATAATTACTTGAATTATTTATAAAATAAATTCATTATCAATTAAACTATTGAATTATTTATATAATCAATTAAACTATTGAATTATTTATATAATTAATAAAGTTTGATTTATTTCTATAATAAATTAAACAAATCATTTTAAAATAATCACCAGAATTATTTATATAATAAATTAAACAATTCGTTATATATTAAACTATTGAATTATTGAGATAATAAATAAAATGGTGCGTTATTTACATAAAAAATTAAACTTTGAATTATTTTAACAATCAATTAAACAATTCATTTTAAAATAATCACTTGAATTATTTTATATAATAAATTAAACAATTCATTATAAATTAAACTATTGAATCATTTATATATTAAATTATACTTTGAATTATTGTTATAATAAATTAAATTTGAATTATTTTGATATGAAATTAAACAATTCATTTTAAAATAATCACATGAAGTATTGAATTATTTATATGATAAATTAAACTTTGAATTATTTTTATGACAAATCAATCAATTGATTTTAAAATAATCACTTGAATCATTTATATAATAAATTAAACAATTCATTCTCAATTAAACTATTGAATTATTTATATAATAAAATAAACTTTGAATTATTCATTAAAAAGGTTAAACAATTCATTATTAATTAAACAATTGCACTATTTATACAATAAATTAAACTTTGAATTATTTTTATAATAAATTAAACAATTCATTTTCATATTATCACTTGAATTATTTATGAAATAAATTAAACAATTCATTATAAATTAAACAATTTAATTATTTATTTAACAAATTAAACTATTGAATCATTTATATAATAAATTAAACGATTGAATTATTTATATAATAAATTAAACTATTGAATTGTTTATATAATAAATTAAGCTTTGAATTATTTTTATATTAAATTAAACAATTCATTATAAAATAATCACTTGAATTATTTATATAATAAATTGAACAATTCATTATGTATTACATTTTTGAATGATTTATATAATAAATTAAACAATTTATCATAAATCAAACTGTTGAATTATTTATATAATAAATTATACAATTCATAAAATTAATTTATATAATAAATTTCATTCATCAAATAAATTAAACAATTTATTATAAATTAAACTATTGAATTATTTATATAATAAATTAAACATTGAATTATTTTTATAATAAATGAAACAATTCATTTAAAATTAATCACTTGAATTATTCATATAATAAATTATACAATTCATTATAAATTAAACTATTGAATTATTTATATAATAAATTAAACTATTTCATTGTTTATACAATAAATGAAACTTTGAATTATTTTTATAATAAATTAAACAATTTATTTAAAAATAATCACATGAATTATTTATACAATAGATTAAACAATTAATTATATTTAAACGAGTGAATTATTTATGTAATAAATTAAATTTTGAATTATTTTTATGACAAATCAATCCATTTATTTTAAAATAATCACTTGAATCATTTATATAATAAATTAAACTATTCATTCTAAATTATGCGATTGAATTATTTCTACAATAAATTAAACTTTGAATTATGTTTATAATAAATTCATCAATTTATTTTAAAATAACCACATGAATTATTTATATAATGAATTAAACTTTGAATTATTGTTATAATAAATTAAATTTGAATTATTTTGATATTAAATTAAACAATTCATTTTCAAATAATCACATGAATTATTTATAAAATAAATTAACATTTGAATTATATTTATAATAAATGAAACAATTCATTTAAAAATAATCACTTGAATTATTTTATATAATAAATTAAACAATTCATTATCAATTAAACTATTGAATTATTTATAGAATAAATTAAACTATTCCATTATTTATATGAAAAATTAAACGTTGAATTATTTTGATAATAAATTAAACAATTCATTTCAAAAATAATCACTTGGATTATTTATATAATTATTTAAACAATTCATTATAAATTAAACTATTGAATTATTTATACAATAAATCAAAATTTCAATTATTTTTATAATAAATTAATCAATTAATTACAAATTAAAATATTGAATTATTTATACAATAAATTAAACAATTCATTATAAATTAAACTATTGAATTATTTATGGAATAAATTAAACTTTGAATTGTTTTTATAATGAATTAAACAATTTATTATAAATTAAACTATTGAATTATTTATTTAATCAATTAAACAATTCATTATAAATTAAAATCTTGAATTATTTATATAATAAATTAAACAATTCATTATAATTTAAACTCTTGAATTATTTATATAATAAATTAAACTTTGAATTATTTATATAATAAATTAAACAATTCATTTTAAATTAATCACTTGAATTATTGATGCAATAAATTAAACAATTAATTATAAATTAAACTATTGAATTATTTATATAATAAATTAAACTTTGAATTATTTTTATAATAAATTAATCAATTTATTTTAAAATAATCACTTGAATCATTAAAAAAATTAATTTAAAAATTCATTATAAATGAAACTATTGAATTATTTATTTAACAAATTAAACTCTTGAATTATTAATGTAATAAATTAAACAATTCATTATGAATTAAACTGTTGAATTATTTATAGAATAAATTAAAATTTGAATTGTTTTTATAATAAATTAAACAAATAATTTTAAAATAATCACTTGAATTATATATATAATAAATTAAACAATTCATTATAAATGAAACTATTGAATTATTTATTTAATAAATTAAACTTTGAATTATTTTTAGAATGAATTAAACAAATCACTTTTTAATAATCACCAGAATTATTTATATAATAAATTAAACAATTCATTATAAATTAAACTCTTGAATTATTTATATAATAAATTAAACTGTTGAATTATTTATATAATTAATAAAGTTTGAATTATTTCTATAATAAATTAAACAAATCATTTTAAAATAATCACCAGAATTATTTATATAATAAATTAAACAATTCGTTATATATTAAACTATTGAATTATTGAGATAATAAATAAAATGGTGCGTTATTTACATAAAAAATTAAACTTTGAATTATTTTAATAATCAATTAAACAATTCATTTTAAAATAATCACTTGAATTATTTTATATAATAAATTAAACAATTCATTATCAATTAAACTATTGAATTATTTATAGAATAAATTAAACTATTGCATTATTTATATGAAAAATTAAACGTTGAATTATTTTGATAATAAATGAAACAATTCATTTCAAAAATAATCACTTGGATTATTTATATAATTATTTAAACAATTCATTATAAATTAAACTATTGAATTATTTATATAATAAATTAAACTATTGCATTGTTCCTGTAATAAATTAAACTTTGAATTATTTTTATAATAAATTAAACAATTGATTTTAAAATAATTACTTGAATTATTTATAAAATAAATTCATTATCAATTAAACTATTGAATTATTTATATAATCAATTAAACTATTGAATTATTTATATAATTAATAAAGTTTGAATTATTTCTATAATAAATTAAACAAATCATTTTAAAATAATCACAAGAATTATTTATATACTAAATTAAACAATTCGTTACATATTAAACTATTGAATTATTGAGATAATAAATAAAATGGTGCATTATTTACATAAAAAATTAAACTTTGAATTATTTTAACAATCAATTAAACAATTCATTTTAAAATAATCACTTGAATTATTTATATAATAAATTAAACAATTCATTATTAATTAAAGTATTGAATTCTTGATATGATAGATTAAATTATTGCATTATTTATATAATAAATTAAACTATAGAATTATTTATATAATAAAAAAAACTTTAAATTATATTGTTAATAAGTAAACAATTCATTTTAAAATAATCACTTGAATTATTTATATGATAAATTAAACAAATAATTTTAAAATAATCACAAGAATTAATAAAAAAATAAATTAAACAATTCATTATAAATTAAACGATTGAATTATTTATTAATAAATTAAACTATTGCATTGTTTATATAATAAATTAAACTTTGAATTATTTTTACAATAAATTAAACAAATAATTTGAAAATAATCACTAGAATTATTTATGCAATTAATTAAACAATTCATTATAAAGTAAAAGATTGAATTATTTATATCATAAATTAAACTATTGCATTGTTTATATCATAAATTAAACTTTGAATTATTTTTATAATAAATTAAACAATTGAATTACTTATATAATAAAATAAACTTTGAATTATATTGATAATAAATTAAACAATTCATTATAATTTAAACTATTGAATTATTTATATAATTAATTAAACTTATATTATTTTTTCAAAATTATCAATTTAATTATTTATATAATAATTTAAACAATTCATTCTAAATCAAACTATTGAATTATATGAAATAAATTAAACTTTGAATTATTTCTATAATAAATTAAACAATTCATTATAAATTAAAATATTGAATTATTTATACAATAAATTAAACTCTTGAATTATTTGTATAATAAATTAAACTCGTGCATTATTTATATAAAAATTGAACTTTAAATGATTTTTATAATAAATTATTCAATTTATTTTAAAATAATCACGAATTATTTATATAATAAATTAAACAATTCAATATAAATTAAATTATTGAATTATTTACATAATAAATTAAACTATTGAATTATTGATATAATAAAATAAGCTTTGAATTATTTTTACAATAAATTAATCAATTTATGTTGAAATAATCACTTGAATTATTCATATAATAAATTAAACAATTCATTATAAATTAAACTATTGAATTATTTATATAATAAATTAAACCTTGAATTATTTTTATAATAAATTAAACAATTCATTTTAAAATATTCATTTGAATTATTTATATAATATATTAAAGTAGTGCATTATTTGTATCAAATATTAAACTTTGAATTCTTGTAATAGTAAATTAAACAATTCATTTTAAAATAATCACTTGAATTATTTATATAATAAATTAAACAATTCATTATAAATTAAACTATTGAATAAATTATGTCATAAATTAAACTTTGAATTATTTTTATAATAAATTAATCAATTTATTTTGAAATAAACACTAGAATTATTTATATAATATATTAACCAATTCATTATAAATTTAACAGCTGAATTATTTATATAATAAATTAAACAATTCGTTATATATTAAACTATTGAATTATTGAGATAATAAATAAAATGGTGCGTTATTTACATAAAAAATTAAACTTTGAATTATTTTAATAATCAATTAAACAATTCATTTTAAAATAATCACTTGAATTATTTTATATAATAAATTAAACAATTCATTATCAATTAAACTATTGAATTATTTATAGAATAAATTAAACTATTGCATTATTTATATGAAAAATTAAACGTTGAATTATTTTGATAATTAATTAAACAATTCATTTCAAAAATAATCACTTGGATTATTTATATAATTATTTAAACAATTCATTATAAATTAAACTATTGAATTATTTATATAATAAATTAAACTATAGAATTATTTATATAATAAAAAAACTTTAAATTATATTGTTAATAAGTAAACAATTCATTTTAAAATAATCACTTGAATTATTTATATGATAAATTAAACAAATAATTTTAAAATAATCACAAGAATTAATAAAAAAATAAATTAAACAATTCATTATAAATTAAACGATTGAATTATTTATTAATAAATTAAACTATTGCATTGTTTATATAATAAATTAAACTTTGAATTATTTTTACAATAAATTAAACAAATAATTTGAAAATAATCACTAGAATTATTTATGCAATTAATTAAACAATTCATTATAAAGTAAAAGATTGAATTATTTATATCATAAATTAAACTATTGCATTGTTTATATCATAAATTAAACTTTGAATTATTTTTATAATAAATTAAACAATTCATTTAAAAATAATCACCAGAATTATTTATATTATAAATTAAACAATTCATTATTATATGAAACTGTAGAATTATTTATATAATAAATCAAACAATTCATTATAAATTAAACTATTGAATTATTTATAGAACAAATTAAACTATTGAATTACTTATATAATAAAATAAACTTTGAATTATATTGATAATAAATTAAACAATTCATTATAATTTAAACTATTGAATTATTTATATAATTAATTAAACTTATATTATTTTTTCAAAATTATCACTTTAATTATTTATATAATAATTTAAACAATTCATTCTAAATCAAACTATTGAATTATATGAAATAAATTAAACTTTGAATTATTTTTATAATAAATTAAACAATTCATTATAAATTAAACTATTGAATTATTTATACAATAAATTAAACTCTTGAATTATTTGTATAATAAATTAAACTCGTGCATTATTTATATAAAAAATTGAACTTTGAATGATTTTTATAATAAATTATTCAATTTATTTTAAAATAATCACGAATTATTTATATAATAAATTAAACAATTCAATATAAATTAAATTATTGAATTATTTACATAATAAATTAAACTATTGAATTATTGATATAATAAAATAAGCTTTGAATTATTTTTACAATAAATTAATCAATTTATGTTGAAATAATCACTTGAATTATTTATATAATAAATTAAACAATTCATTATAAATTAAACTATTGAATTATTTATATAATAAATTAAACCTTGAATTATTTTTATAATAAATTAAACAATTCATTTTAAAATATTCATTTGAATTATTTATATAATATATTAAAGTAGTGCATTATTTGTATCAAATATTAAACTTTGAATTCTTGTAATAGTAAATTAAACAATTCATTTTAAAATAATCACTTGAATTATTTATATAATAAATTAAACAATTCATTATAAATTAAACTATTGAATAAATTATGTCATAAATTAAACTTTGAATTATTTTTATAATAAATTAATCAATTTATTTGAAATAATCACTAGAATTATTTATATAATATATTAACCAATTCATTATAAATTTAACAGCTGAATTATTTATATAATAAATTAAACAATTCGTTATATATTAAACTATTGAATTATTGAGATAATAAATAAAATGGTGCGTTATTTACATAAAAAATTAAACTTTGAATTATTTTAACAATCAATTAAACAATTCATTTTAAAATAATCACTTGAATTATTTTATATAATAAATTAAACAATTCATTATCAATTAAACTATTGAATTATTTATAGAATAAATTAAACTATTGCATTATTTATATGAAAAATTAAACGTTGAATTATTTTGATAATAAATTAAACAATTCATTTCAAAAATAATCACTTGGATTATTTATATAATTATTTAAACAATTCATTATAAATTAAACTATTGAATTATTTATATAATAAATTAAACTATTGCATTGTTCCTGTGATAAATTAAATTTTGAATTAATTTTATAATTAATTAAACAATTGATTTTAAAATAATTACTTGAATTATTTATAAAATAAATTCATTATCAATTAAACTATTGAATTATTTATATAATCAATTAAACTATTGAATTATTTATATAATTAATAAAGTTTGATTTATTTCTATAATAAATTAAACAAATCATTTTAAAATAATCACCAGAATTATTTATATAATAAATTAAACAATTCGTTATATATTAAACTATTGAATTATTGAGATAATAAATAAAATGGTGCGTTATTTACATAAAAAATTAAACTTTGAATTATTTTAACAATCAATTAAACAATTCATTTTAAAATAATCACTTGAATTATTTTATATAATAAATTAAACAATTCATTATAAATTAAACTATTGAATCATTTATATATTAAATTATACTTTGAATTATTGTTATAATAAATTAAATTTGAATTATTTTGATATGAAATTAAACAATTCATTTTAAAATAATCACATGAAGTATTGAATTATTTATATGATAAATTAAACTTTGAATTATTTTTATGACAAATCAATCAATTGATTTTAAAATAATCACTTGAATCATTTATATAATAAATTAAACAATTCATTCTCAATTAAACTATTGAATTATTTATATAATAAAATAAACTTTGAATTATTCATTAAAAAGGTTAAACAATTCATTATTAATTAAACAATTGCACTATTTATACAATAAATTAAACTTTGAATTATTTTTATAATAAATTAAACAATTCATTTTCATATTATCACTTGAATTATTTATGAAATAAATTAAACAATTCATTATAAATTAAACAATTTAATTATTTATTTAACAAATTAAACTATTGAATCATTTATATAATAAATTAAACGATTGAATTATTTATATAATAAATTAAACTATTGAATTGTTTATATAATAAATTAAGCTTTGAAATATTTTTATATTAAATTAAACAATTCATTATAAAATAATCACTTGAATTATTTATATAATAAATTAAACAATTCATTATGTATTACATTTTTGAATGATTTATATAATAAATTAAACAATTTATCATAAATCAAACTGTTGAATTATTTATATAATAAATTATACAATTCATAAAATTAATTTATATAATAAATTTCATTCATCAAATAAATTAAACAATTTATTATAAATTAAGCTATTGAATTATTTATATAATAAATTAAACATTGAATTATTTTTATAATAAATGAAACAATTCATTTAAAATTAATCACTTGAATTATTCATATAATAAATTATACAATTCATTATAAATTAAACTATTGAATTATTTATATAATAAATTAAACTATTTCATTGTTTATACAATAAATGAAACTTTGAATTATTTTTATAATAAATTAAACAATTTATTTAAAAATAATCACATGAATTATTTATACAATAGATTAAACAATTAATTATATTTAAACGAGTGAATTATTTATGTAATAAATTAAACTTTGAATTATTTTTATGACAAATCAATCCATTTATTTTAAAATAATCACTTGAATCATTTATATAATAAATTAAACTATTCATTCTAAATTATGCGATTGAATTATTTCTACAATAAATTAAACTTTGAATTATGTTTATAATAAATTCATCAATTTATTTTAAAATAACCACATGAATTATTTATAAAATAAATTAAAATTTGAATTATATTTATAATAAATGAAACAACTCATTTAAAAATAATCACTTGAATTATTTACATAATAAATTAAACAATTAATTATAAATTAAACTATTGAATTATTTATATAATAAAATAAACTTTGAATTATTTTTATAAAATATTAATCAATTTATTTCAAAATAATCACATGAATTATTTATATAATGAATGAAACAATTAATTATAAATTAAACTATTGAATTATTTATATAATAAATTAAACTTTGAATTATTTTTATAACAAATTAAACTTTGAATTATTTATAAAATAAATTAAACAATTCATTATAAATTAAACTATTGAATTATTTATGTAATGAATTGAACTTTGAATTATTTTGATATTAAATTAAACAATTCATTTTCAAATAATCACATGAATTATTTATAAAATAAATTAAAATTTGAATTATATTTATAATAAATGAAACAACTCATTTAAAAATAATCACTTGAATTATTTACATAATAAATTAAACAATTAATTATAAATTAAACTATTGAATTATTTATATAATAAAATAAACTTTGAATTATTTTTATAAAATATTAATCAATTTATTTCAAAATAATCACATGAATTATTTATATAATGAATGAAACAATTAATTATAAATTAAACTATTGAATTATTTATATAATAAATTAAACTTTGAATTATTTTTATAACAAATTAAACTTTGAATTATTTATAAAATAAATTAAACAATTCATTATAAATTAAACTATTGAATTATTTATGTAATGAATTGAACTTTGAATTATTTTTATAATAAATCAATCAATTTATTTTAAAATAATCACTTGAATTATTTACATAATGAATTAAACAATTCATTATAAAATAAACTATTTAATTATTTATATAATAAATTAAACCTTGAATTATTTATATATTAAATTTAATCAATTTATTTTAAAATAACCACATGAATTATTTATATAATAAATTAAACAATTCATTATCAATTAAACTATTGAATTATTTTTCTAATAAATTCATCAATTTATTTTAAAATAATCGCTTGAATTATTTACATAATAAATTAATCAATTAATTATAAATTAAACTATTGAATTATTTATATAATAAATTAAACTATTTCATTGTTTATACAATAAATGAAACTTTGAATTATTTTTATAATAAATTAAACAATTTATTTAAAAATAATCACATGAATTATTTATACAATAGATTAAACAATTAATTATATTTAAACGACTGAATTATTTATGTAATAAATTAAACTTTGAATTATTTTTATGACAAATCAATCCATTTATTTTAAAATAATCACTTGAATCATTTATATAATAAATTAAACTATTCATTCTAAATTATGCGATTGAATTATTTCTACAATAAATTAAACTTTGAATTATGTTTATAATAAATTCATCAATTTATTTTAAAATAACCACATGAATTATTTATATAATGAATTAAACTTTGAATTATTGTTATAATAAATTAAATTTGAATTATTTTGATATTAAATTAAACAATTCATTTTCAAATAATCACATGAATTATTTATAAAATAAATTAAAATTTGAATTATATTTATAATAAATGAAACAATTCATTTAAAAATAATCACTTGAATTATTTACATAATAAATTAAACAATTAATTATAAATTAAACTGTTGAATTATTTATATAATAAAATAAACTTTGAATTATTTTTATAAAATATTAATCAATTTATTTCAAAATAATCACATGAATTATTTATATAATGAATGAAACAATTAATTATAAATTAAACTATTGAATTATTTATATAATAAATTAAACTTTGAATTATTTTTATAACAAATTAAACTTTGAATTATTTATAAAATAAATTAAACAATTCATTATAAATTAAACTATTGAATTATTTATGTAATGAATTGAACTTTGAATTATTTTGATATTAAATTAAACAATTCATTTTCAAATAATCACATGAATTATTTATAAAATAAATTAAAATTTGAATTATATTTATAATAAATGAAACAATTCATTTAAAAATAATCACTTGAATTATTTACATAATAAATTAAACAATTAATTATAAATTAAACTATTGAATTATTTATATAATAAAATAAACTTTGAATTATTTTTATAAAATATTAATCAATTTATTTCAAAATAATCACATGAATTATTTATATAATGAATGAAACAATTAATTATAAATTAAACTATTGAATTATTTATATAATAAATTAAACTTTGAATTATTTTTATAACAAATTAAACTTTGAATTATTTATAAAATAAATTAAACAATTCATTATAAATTAAACTATTGAATTATTTATGTAATGAATTGAACTTTGAATTATTTTTATAATAAATCAATCAATTTATTTTAAAATAATCACTTGAATTATTTACATAATGAATTAAACAATTCATTATAAATTAAACTATTTAATTATTTATATAATAAATTAAACCTTGAATTATTTTTATATTAAATTTAATCAATTTATTTTAAAATAACCACATGAATTATTTATATAATAAATTAAACAATTCATTATCAATTAAACTATTGAATTATTTTTCTAATAAATTCATCAATTTATTTTAAAATAATCGCTTGAATTATTTACATAATAAATTAATCAATTAATTATAAATTAAACTATTGAATTATTTATATAATAAAATAAACTTTGAATTATTTACAAAATAAGTTAAACAATTCATTATTAATTAAAGTATTGAATTATTTATATAATAAGTTAAAATTTGAATTATTTTTTTAATAAATGAAACAAATCATTTAAAAATAATCACTTGAATTATTTATATAATAAATTAAACAATTCATTATAAATTAAACTATTGAATTATTTATTTAACAAATTAAACTATTGCCTTATTTTTATAAAAAAATAAACTTTGAATTATTTTGATATTAAATCCAACAATTCATTTTAAAATGATCACATGAATCATTCATAAAATAAATTAAACAATTTATTATAAATTAAACTATTGAATTATTTTTATGATAAATTAAACAATTCATTTTACAATAATCACTTGAATTATTTATAAAATAAATTAAACAATTCATTATAAATTAAACTATTGAATTATTTATGCAACAAATTAAACTGTTGCATTGTTTATATAATAAATGAAACTTTGAATTATTTTTATAATAAATTAAACAATTCATTTTAAAATAATCACTTGAATTATTTATATAATAAATTAAAATTTGAATTATATTTATAATAAATGAAACAATTCATTTAAAAATAATCACTTGAATTATTTACATAATAAATTAAACAATCAATTATAAATTAAACTATTGAATTATTTATATAATAAAATAAACTTTGAATTATTTTTATAAAATATTAATCAATTTATTTCAAAATAATCACATGAATTATTTATATAATGACTGAAACAATTAATTATAAATTAAACTATTGAATTATTTATATAATAAATTAAACTTTGAATTATTTTTATGACAAATTAAACTTTGAATTATTTATATAATAAATTAAACTATTGCATTATTTATACAATAAATGAAACTTTGAATTATTTTTATAATAAATTAAACAATTCATTTTACAATAATCACTTGAATTATTTATATAATAAATTAAACAATTCATTATCAATTGAACTATTGAATTATTTTTCTAATAAATTCATCAATTTATTTTAAAATAATCGCTTGAATTATTTACATAATAAATTAAACAATTAATTATAAATTAAACTATTGAATTATTTATATAATAAAATAAACTTTGAATTATTTACAAAATAAGTTAAACAATTCATTATTAATTAAAGTATTGAATTATTTATATAATAAGTTAAAATTTGAATTATTTTCATAATAAATGAAACAAATCATTTAAAAATAATCACTTGAATTATTTATATAATAAATTAAACAATTCATTATAAATTAAACTATTGAATTATTTATTTAACAAATTAAACTATTGCCTTATTTTTATAAAAAAATAAACTTTGAATTAGTTTGATATTAAATCCAACAATTCATTTTAAAATGATCACATGAATCATTCATAAAATAAATTCAACAATTGATTATAAATTAAACTATTGAATTATTTTTATAATAAATTAAACAATTCATTTTACAATAATCACTTCAATTATTTATAAAATAAATTAAACACTTCATTATCAATTAAACTATTGAATTATTTATGCAACAAATTAAACTATTGCATTATTTATATGAAAAATTAAACCTTGAATTATTTTTATAATAAATTAAACAATTCATTATAAATTAAACTATTGAATTATTTATATAATAAATTAAACTTTGAATTATTGTTATAACAAATTAAACTTTGAATTATTTATAAAATAAGTTAAACAATTCATTATTAATTAAAGTATTGAATTATTTATATAATAAATTAAAATTTGAATTATTTTTATAATAAATGAAACAAATCATTTAAAAATAATCACTTGAATTATTTATATAATAAATTAAACAATTCATTATAAATTAGACTATTGAATTATTTATTTAACAAATTAAACTGTTGCCTTATTTTTATTTTTAAAAATCAACTTTGCATTATTTTTATATTAAATCCAACAATTCATTTTAAAATGATCACATGAATCATTCATAAAATAAATTAAACAATTCATTATAAATTAAAATATTGAATTATTTATATAATAAATTAAACTATTGCATTATTTATACAATAAATGAAACTTTGAATTATTTTTATAATAAATTAAACAATTCATTTTAAAATAATCACTTGAATTATTTATAAAATAAATTAAAAACTTCATTATAAATTAAACTATTGAATTAGTTATGCAACAAATTAAACTATTGCATTATTAACATGAAAAATTAAACCTTGAATTATTTTTATAATAAATTAAACAATTCATTATAAATTAAACTATTGAATTATTTATATAATGAATTAAACCTTGAATTATTGTTATAATAAATTAAATTTGAATTATTTTGATATTAAATTAATCAATTCATTTAAAAATAATCACATTTATTATTCATAAAATAAATTAAACAATTCATTATAAATTAAACTGTTGAATTATTTATCAAATAAATTAAACTTTGAATTATTTTTATTGTAATTCAATCAATTCATTTTAAAATAATCACTTGAATTATTTACATAATAAATTAAACAATTCATTATAAATTAAACTATTGAATTATTTTTATATTAAATTTAATCAATGTATTTAAAAATAAACACATGAATTATTTATACAATAGATTAAACAATTAATTATGAATTAAACTATTGAATTATTTATGTAATAAAATAAACTTTGAATTATGTTTATAATAAATTCATCAATTTATTTTATAATAACCACATGAATTATTTATATAATGAATTAAACTTTGAATTATTGTTATAATACATTAAATTTGAATTATTTTGATATTAAATTGAACAATTCATTTTCAAATAATCACTTGAATTATTTATAAAATAAATTAAACAATTTATTATAAACTATTGAATTATTAATTCAACAAATTAAACTATTGCATTATTCATATAAAAAATTAAACTTTGAATTATTTTTAAATAAATTAGTCAAATTATTTTAAAATAATCACATGAATTATTTATATAATAAATTAAACTTTGAATTATTTTTATAAAAAATTAAACCTTGAATTGTTTTTATAATAAATTTAATCAATTTATTTTAAAATAATCATATGATTTTTTGATATAATAAATTAAACAATTCATTATCAATTAAACTATTGAATTATTTCTACAATAAATTAAACTTTGAATTATTTTTATAATAAATCATTCACTTTATTTTAAAATAATCACTTGAATTATTCATAAAATAAATTAAACAATTCATTATAAACTAAACTATTGAATTATTTATGTAATAAATTAAACTATTGTATTATTTATGTAATAAACTAAACTTTTAAATATTTTTATAATAAATTAAACAATTCATTATCAATTAAACTATTGAATTATTGATATAATCAATTAAACGCATGAATTATTTATATAATTAATAAAATTTGAATTATTTTTATGAAAAATTAAACAATTAATTATAAATTAAAATATTGAATTATTTATATCATAAATTAAACTTTGAATTATTTTTATTAAAAATTTAACAATTTATTTTAAAATAATCACACAAATTATTTATATCATAAATTAAACAATTAATTATAAATTAAAATATTGAATTATTTATATCATAAATTAAACTTTGAATTATTTTTATAATAAATTAAACCATTGAATTAATGATATGATATATTAAACTTTGAATTATTTTTATAATAAATGAAACAATTCATTTAAAAATAATCTCTTGAATTATTTATCTAATAAATTACACAATTCATTATAAATTAAACTATTGAATTATTTATATAATAAATTAAACAATTCACTATAAATTAAACGATTGAATTATTGATATAATCAATTAAACTATTGAATTATTTGTACAATAAATTAAACTTTGAATTATTTCCATAATAAATTAAACAATTCATTTTAAAATAATCACTTGATTTATTTATGTAATAAATTAAACAATTCATTTTAAATTAAACTATTGAATTATTTATGCAATAAATTAAACTTTGAATTATTTTTATAACAAATTAATCAATTTATTTCAAAATAATCACTAGAATTATTTATATAATAAATTATAAAATTCATTATAAATTAAACTATTTAATTATTTATATAATAAATTAAACAATTCATTATAAATTAAACGATTGAATCATTTATATAATAATTTAAACAATTGCATTATTAGTATAATAAATTAAACTTTGAAATATTTTTATAATAAATGAAACAATTCATTTTAAAATAAACTATGGAATTATGTATATAATAAATTAAACTTTGAATTATTTATATCATAAATTAAACAATTCATTTTAAATTAAACTATTGAATTATTTACGCAATAAATTAAACTTTGAATTATTTCCATAATAAATTAAACAATTCATTTTAAAATAATCACTTGATTTATTTATTTAATAAATTAAACAATTCATTTTAAATTAAACTATTGAATTATTTATGCAATAAATTAAACTTTGAATTATTTTTATAATAAATCATTCACTTTATTTTAAAATAATCACTTGAATTATTCATAAAATAAATTAAACAATTCATTATAAACTAAACTATTGAATTATTTATGTAATAAATTAAACTATTGTATTATTTATGTAATAAACTAAACTTTTAAATATTTTTATAATAAATTAAACAATTCATTATCAATTAAACTATTGAATTATTTCTACAATAAATTAAACTTTGAATTATTTTTATAATAAATCATTCACTTTATTTTAAAATAATCACTTGAATTATTCATAAAATAAATTAAACAATTCATTATAAACTAAACTATTGAATTATTTATGTAATAAATTAAACTATTGTATTATTTATGTAATAAACTAAACTTTTAAATATTTTTATAATAAATTAAACAATTCATTATCAATTAAACTATTGAATTATTGATATAATCAATTAAACGCATGAATTATTTATATAATTAATAAAATTTGAATTATTTTTATGAAAAATTAAACAATTAATTATAAATTAAAATATTGAATTATTTATATCATAAATTAAACTTTGAATTATTTTTATTAAAAATTTAACAATTTATTTTAAAATAATCACACAAATTATTTATATCATAAATTAAACAATTAATTATAAATTAAAATATTGAATTATTTATATCATAAATTAAACTTTGAATTATTTTTATTAAAAATTTAACAATTTATTTGAAAATAATCACACAAATTATTTATATCATAAATTAAACAATTAATTATAAATTAAATTATTGAATTATTTATACATTAAATTAAACTTTGAATTATTTTTATAATAAATTAAACCATTGAATTAATGATATGATATATTAAACTTTGAATTATTTTTATAATAAATGAAACAATTCATTTAAAAATAATCTCTTGAATTATTTATATAATAAATTACACAATTCATTATAAATTAAACTATTGAATTATTTATATAATAAATTAAACAATTCACTATAAATTAAACGATTGAATTATTGATATAATCAATTAAACTATTGAATTATTTGTACAATAAATTAAACTTTGAATTATTTCCATAATAAATTAAACAATTCATTTTAAAATAATCACTTGATTTATTTATGTAATAAATTAAACAATTCATTTTAAATTAAACTATTGAATTATTTATGCAATAAATTAAACTTTGAATTATTTTTATAACAAATTAATCAATTTATTTCAAAATAATCAATAGAATTATTTATATAATAAATTATAAAATTCATTATAAATTAAACGATTGAATCATTTATATAATAATTTAAACAATTGCATTATTAGTATAATAAATTAAACTTTGAAATATTTTTATAATAAATGAAACAATTCATTTTAAAATAAACTATGGAATTATGTATATAATAAATTAAACTTTGAATTATTTATATCATAAATTAAACAATTCATTTTAAATTAAACTATTGAATTATTTACGCAATAAATTAAACTTTTAATTATTTTCAAAAGAAATTAATCAATTTATTTAAAAATAATCACGAGAATTATTTATATAATAAATTATACCATTCATTATAAATTAAACTATTGAATTATTTATATGATAAATTAAACAATTCATTATAAATTAAACAATTGAATTATTTATATAATAATTTAAATTATTGAATTATTTGTATAATAAATTAAACTTTGAATTATTTCTATAATAAATTAAACAAATCATTTTAAAATATTCACCAGAATTATTTACATCATAAATTAAACAATTCATAATAAATTAATCTATTGAATTATTTATATAATAAATTAAACTGTTGCATTATTTATATAAAAAAATTAACCTTTGAATTATTTTTATATTAAATTAAACAATTCATTTTAAAATAATCACTTGAATTATTTATATAATAAATTAAGCAATTCATTATAAATTAAACGATTGAATTATTTATATAATAAATTGAACTATTGAATTATTTATATAATAAATTAAACAATTCTTTATAAATTAAATTTTTGAATGATTTATATGATAAATTAAACTCTTGAATTGTTTATATAATAAATTAAACTACTGCATTATTTATATAAAAAATTAAACTTTGAATTATTTTTATAATAAATTAAACAATTCATTATAAATTAAATTTTTGAATGATGTATATAATAAATTAAACAATTCATCATAAATCAAACTATTGAATTATTTATATAATAAATTATACAATTCATTATAAATTAAAGTATTGAATTATTTATATAATAAATTAAACTATTGAATTATTTATATAATAAATTAAACTATTGAATTATTTCTATAATAAATTGAACAATTCATTATAAATTAAACTATTGAATTATTCATGCAATAAATTAAACTTTGAATTATTTTCAAAAGAAATTAATCAATTTATTTTAAAATAATCACGAGAATTATTTATATAATAAATTATACAATTCATTATAAATTAAACTATTGAATTATTTATATAATAAATTAAACAATTCATTATAAATTAAACGATTGAATTATTTATATAATAATTTAAACTATTGAATTATTTGTACAATAAATTAAATTTGAATTATTTCTATCATAAATTAAACAAATCATTTTAAAATATTCACCAGAATTATTTACATCATATATTAAACAAATCATTATGAATTAAACTATTGAATTATTTATATAATATATTAAACTGTTGCATTATTTATATTAAAAAATTAACCTTTGAATTATTTTTATAATAAATTAAACAATTCATTTTAAAATAATCACTTGATTTATTCATGCAATAAATTAAACAATTCATTATAAATTAAACTATTGAATTATTTGTGATAAATTAAGATTGAATTATGTTTATATCAAAACAATCAATTTATTTTAAAATAATCACTAGAATTATTTTTATAATAAATTAAACAATTCATTCTAAATTAAACTATTGAATTATTTATGCAATAAATCATACAATTCATTATAAATTAAAGTATTGAATTATTTATATAATAAATTAAATTATTGAATTATTTGTATAATAAATTAAACTTTGAATTATTTCTATAATAAATTAAACAAATCATTTTAAAATAATTACTTGAATTATTTATAAAATAAATTAAACAATTCATTATAAATTAAACTATTGAATTATTTATATAATAAATTGAACTATTGAATTATTTATAGAATAAATTAAACTTTGAATTATTTTTATAATAAATTAAACAATTCATTTTAAAATAATCACTTGAATTATTTTTGTAATAAATTAAACTATTCATTATAAATTAAACTATGGAATTATTTATAAAATAATTTAAACTTTGAATTATTTTTATAATAAATTATTCAATTTATTTTCATATAATCACATGAATTATTTGTATAATAAATTAAGCAATTAATTATAAATTAAACTGTTGAATTATTTATATGATAAATTAAACAATTCATTATAAATTAAACTATTGAATTAGTTGTATGATGAATTAAACTTTAAATTATTTCGAAAATAAATGAAACAAATCATTTTGAAATAATCACCGGAATTATTTCGATAATAAATTAAACAAATCATTATAAATTATACTATTGAATTGTTTTTATAGTAAATTAAACGATTTAATTATTTATACGATAAATTAAACCTTGAATTATTTTTATAATAAATTAAACAAATCATTTATAAATAATCACTAGAATTATTTATATTATAAATTAAACAATTCATTTAAAAAAATAATCACTTGAATTACTGATAAAATAAATTAAACAATTGATTATAAATTAAACTATTGAATTATCTATATAATAAATTAAACTATTCAATTATTTGTATAATAAATTATACTTTGAATTATTTCTATAATAACTTAAACGAATCATTTAAAAATATTCACCAGAATTACTCACATCATAAATTAAACAATTCATTACAAATGAAACTATTGAGTTATTTATGTGATAAATTAAACTTTGAATTATGTTTAAAACAAATTAATCAATTTATTTTAAAATACTCACTAGATTTATTTTTATAATAAATTAAACAATTCATTATAAATTAAACTCTTGAATTATTTATGTAATAAATTTAACAATTCATTATAAAATAACTCTTGAATTATTTATATAATAAATTATACGATTGCATTATTTATATAATAAATTAAACTTTTAAATATTTTTATGATAAATTAAACAATTCATTTTAAAATAATCACTTGAATTATTCATATGATAAATTAAACAATCCATTATAAATTAAACGATTGAATTATTCATATAATAAATTAAACTTTGAATTATTTTTATAATAAATTAAACAATTCATTTTAAAATAATCACTTGAATTATTTTTGTAATAAATTAAACAATTCATTATAAATTAAACTATGGAATGACTTATATAATAAATTAAACTTTGAATTATTTTTATAAGAAATTAACCAATTGATTTTAAAATAATCAATGAATTATTTATATAATAAATTAAGCAATTAATTATAAATTAAACTGTTGAATTATTTATATAATAAATTAAACAATTCATTATAAATTAAACTATTGAATTACTTGTATAATAAATTAAACTTTGTATTATTTCAAAAATAAATGAAACAAATCATTTAAGAATAATCACCAGAATTATTTCCATAATAAATTAAACAAATCGTTATAAATTAAACTATTGAATTATTTTTATAGTAAATTAAACTATTGAATTATTTGTACGATAAATTAAACCTTGAATTATTTTTATAATAAATTAAACAATTCATTAAAAAATAATCACTTGAATTATTTACCAAATAAATTAAACAATTCATTATAAATTAAACGATTGAATTATTTATATAATAAATTATACTTTGAATTATTTTTGTAATAAATGAAACAAGTCATTGTAAAATAATCACTTGAATTATTTATGTAATAAATTAAACAATTCATTATGAATTAAACAATGGAATTATTTATGTAATAAATTAAACTTTGAATTATTTTTATCATAAAGTAATCAACATATTTTAAAATAATCACTTGAATCATTTATATAATAAATTAAACATTTCATTATAAATGAAACTGTTGAATTATTTACATAATAAATTAAACTTTGAATTATTTTTATAGTAAATTAAACTTTGAATTATTTTTATATTAAATTAAACAATTCATTTTAAAATAATAACATGAATTATTTATAAAATAAATTAAACAATGCATTATAAATTAGACGATTGAATTATTTACATAATAAATTAAGCAATCCACAATAAATTAAACTATTGAATTATTTCTATGATAAATTAAACTATTGAATTATTTCTATAATAAATTAAAGAAATCATTTTAAAATAATCACCAGAATTATTTATATAATAAAATAAACAATTCATTATAAATTAAACCTTGAATTATTTTTATAATAAATTAAACAATACATTTAAAAATAATCATCTGAATTATTTATCAAATAAATTAAACAATTCATTATAATTTAAATTATTGTATGATTTATACAATAAATTAAACAATTCATAATAAATTAAACCATTGAATTATTGATATTATCAATTAAACTATTGAATTATTTATATCATTAATAAAATTTGACTCATTTTAATAATAAATTAAACAATTCATTTAAAAATAATCACTTGATTTATTTATGTAATAAATTAAACAATTCATTATAAATTAAACTATTTAATTATTTATGTGATAAATTAAGATTGTATTATGTTTATATCAAAATAATCAATTTATTTTAAAATAATCACAAGAATTATTTTTATAATAAATTAAACAATTCATTCTAAATTAAACTATTGAATCATTTATATAATAAATTAAACAATTCATTATAAATTAAACTCTTGAATTATTTATATAATAAATTAAACAATTCATTGTAAATTAAACTATTGAATTATTTGGAAAATAAATTAAACCTTGAATTATTTTTATAATAAATTAAGCAATTCATTATCAATTAAACTATTGAATTATTTTTATAATAAATTAAACTTTTGAATTATTTGTATAATAAATTAAATTTTGATAAATTATTTCTATCATAAATTAAACAATTCATTTTAAAATAAACATTTGAATTATTTATAAAATAAATTAAACAATTCATTATAAATTAAACTATTGAATTATTTGTATAATAAATTAAACCTTGAATTATTTTTATAATAAATTAAATAATTCATTTTAAAATAATCACTTGAATTATTCATGTAATAAATTAAACGTTGAATAATTTTTATCATAAAGTAATCAACATATTTTAAAATAATCACTTGAATCATTTATATAATAAATTAAACAATTCATTACAAATGAAACTGTTGAATTATTTATATAATGAATTAAACTTTGAATTATTTTTATATTAAATTAAACAATTCATTTTAAAATAATAACATGAATTATTTATAAAATAAATTAAACAATTCATTATAAATTAAACTATTGAATTATTTATATAATAAATTAAACAATTCATTGTAAATTAAACTATTGAATTATTTATGTGATAAATTAAACTTTGAATTATGTTTTAACAAATTAATCAATTTATTTTAAAATAATCAATTGAATCATTTATATAATAAATTAAACAATTCATTATAAATTAAACTATTGAATTATTTATATAATAAATTAAACAATTCATTACAAATTAAACTATTGAATTATTTAGATAATAAATTAAACAATTCATTATAAATTAAACTATTGAATTATTTATACAATAAATTAAACCTTGAATAATTTTTATAATGAATTAAACAATTCATTTACAAATAATCGCTTGAATTATTTACATAATGAATTAAACAATTCATTGTACATTAACCTATTGAATTATTCATATAATAAATTACACTGTTGAATTATTTATAAAATTAATTAAACAATTCATTATAAATTAGACGATTGAATTATTTACATAATAAATTAAGCAATCCACAATAAATTAAACTATTGAATTATTTATATAATAAATTAAACAAATCATTTTAAAATAATCACCAGAATTATTGATATAATAAAATAAACAATTCATTATAAATTAAACCTTGAATTATTTTTATAATAAATTAAACAATACATTTAAAAATAATCACCTGAATTATTTATCAAATAAATTAAACAATTCATTATAAATTAAATTATTGTATGATTTATACAATAAATTAAACAATTCATTATAAATTAAACCATTGAATTATTGATATAATCAATTAAACTATTGAATTATTTATATCATTAATAAAATTTGGCTCATTTTAATAATTCATTTTAAAATAATCACTTGATTTATTTATGTAATAAATTAAACAATTCATTATAAATTAAACTATTGAATCATTTATGTGATAAATTAAGATTGAATTATGTTTATATCAAAATAATCAATTTATTTTAAAATAATCACTAGAATCATTTATATAATAAATTAAACAATTCATTATAAATTAAACTCTTGAATTATTTATATAATAAATTAAACAATTCATTGTAAATTAAACTATTGAATTATTTGGAAAATAAATTAAACCTTGAATTATTTTTATAATAAATTAAGCAATTCATTATCAATTAAACTATTGAATTATTTTTATAATAAATTAAACTTTTGAATTATTTGTATAATAAATTAAACTTTGATAAATTATTTCTATCATAAATTAAACAATTCATTTTAAAATAAACATTTGAATTATTTATAAAATCAATTAAACAATTCATTACAAATTAAACTATTGAATTATTTATGTGATAAATTAAACTTTGAATTATGTTTAAAACAAATTAATCAATTTATTTAAAAATAATCACTAGATTTATTTTTATAATAAATTAAACAATTCATTATAAATTAAACTCTTGAATTATATATGTAATAAATTTAACAATTCATTACAAAATAACTCTTGAATTATTTATATAATAAATTATACGATTGCATTATTTATATAATAAATTAAACCTTGAATTATTTTTATAATAATTTAAACAATTCATTAAAAAATAATCAGTTGAATTATTTATCAAATAAATTAAACAATTCAATATAAATTAAACGATTGAATTATTTATATAATAAATTAAACAATTCATTATAAATTAAACGATTGAATTATTTATATAATAAATTATACTTTGAATTATTTTTGTAATAAATGAAACAAGTCATTGTAAAATAATCACTTGAATTATTTATGTAATAAATTAAACAATTCATTATGAATTAAACAATGGAATTATTTATGTAATAAATTAAACTTTGAGTTATTTTTATCATAAAGTAATCAACATATTTTAAAATAATCACTTGAATCATTTATATAATAAATTAAACATTTCATTATAAATGAAACTGTTGAATTATTTACATAATAAATTAAACTTTGAATTATTTTTATAGTAAATTAAACAATTCATTTTAAAATAATAACATGAATTATTTATAAAATAAATTAAACAATGCATTATAAATTAAACTATTGAATTATTTATATTATAAATTAAACAATTCATTATAAATTAAACGATTGAATTATTTACATAATAAATTAAGCAATCCACAATAAATTAAACTATTGAATTATTTCTATAATAAATTAAACTATTGAATTATTTCTATAATAAATTAAACAAGTAATTTTAAAATAATCACCAGAATTATTTATATAATAAAATAAACAATTCATTATAAATTAAACCTTGAATTATTTTTATAATAAATTAAACAATACATTTAAAAATAATCATCTGAATTATTTATCAAATAAATTAAACAATTCATTATAATTTAAATTATTGTATGATTTATACAATAAATTAAACAATTCATAATAAATTAAACCATTGAATTATTGATATAATCAATTAAACTATTGAATTATTTATATCATTAATAAAATTTGACTCATTTTAATAATAAATTAAACAATTCATTTTAAAATAATCACTTGATTTATTTATGTAATAAATTAAACAATTCATTATAAATTAAACTATTGAATTATTTATGTGATAAATTAAGATTGAATTATGTTTATATCAAAATAATCAATTTATTTTAAAATAATCACTAGAATTATTTTTATAATAAATTAAACAATTCATTCTAAATTAAACTATTGAATCATTTATATAATAAATTAAACAATTCATTATAAATTAAACTCTTGAATTATTTATATAATAAATTAAACAATTCATTGTAAATTAAACTATTGAATTATTTGGAAAATAAATTAAACCTTGAATTATTTTTATAATAAATTAAGCAATTCATTATCAATTAAACTACTGAATTATTTTTATAATAAATTAAACTTTTGAATTATTTGTATAATAAATTAAACTTTGATAAATTATTTCTATCATAAATTAAACAATTCATTTTAAAATAAACATTTGAATTATTTATAAAATAAATTAAACAATTCATTATAAATTAAACTATTGAATTATTTGTATAATAAATTAAACCTTGAATTATTTTTATAATAAATTAAACAATTCATTTTAAAATAAACATTTGAATTATTTATGAAATAAATTAAACAATTCATTATAAATTAAACTATTGAAATATTTGTATAATAAATTAAACCTTGAATTATTTTTATAATAAATTAAACAATTCATTTTAAAATAATCACTTGAATTATTCATTTAATAAATTAAACGTTGAATAATTTTTATCATAAAGTAATCAACATATTTTAAAATAATCACTTGAATCATTTATATAATAAATTAAACATTTCATTACAAATGAAACTGTTGAATTATTTATATAATAAATTAAACTTTGAATTATTTTTATATTAAATTAAACAATTCATTTTAAAATAATAACATGAATTATTTATAAAATAAATTAAACAATTCATTATAAATTAAAATATTGAATTATTTATATAATAAATTAAACAATTCATTGTAAATTAAACTATTGAATTATTTATGTGATAAATTAAACTTTGAATTATGTTTTAACAAATTAATCAATTTATTTTAAAATAATCAATTGAATCATTTATATAATAAATTAAACAATTCATTATAAATTAAACTATTGAATTATTTATATAATAAAGTAAACAATTCATTACAAATTAAACTATTGAATTATTTAGATAATAAATTAAACAATTCATTATAAATTAAACTATTGAATTATTTATACAATAAATTAAACATTGAATAATTTTTATAATGAATTAAACAATTCATTTACAAATAATCACTTGAATTATTTACATAATGAATTAAACAATTCATTGTACATTAACCTATTGAATTATTCATATAATAAATTACACTGTTGAATTATTTATAAAATTAATTAAATTTTAATTATTTTTATAATAAATTGAACAATTCATTATAAATTAAACAATTGAATTATTTATACAATAAATTAAATTTTGAATTATTTTTATAATAATTTAAACAATTCATTTTGAAATAATCACATGAATTCTTTATCAAATAAATTAAACAATTCATTATAAATTAAATTATTGAAAGATTTATATAATAATTCAAACAATTCATTATAAATTAAAATATTGAATTATTTATATAATCATTTAAACTATTGAATTATTTATATCATCAATGACATTTGAATCATTTTTATAATAAATTAAACATGACATGAATTATTTACAAAATATATTAAACAATTCATTATAAGTTAAATTATTGAATTATTTATATACTATATTAAACAAATCATTATTAACTAAACTATTGAATTAGTTACACAATAAATTAAACATTGAATTATTTATAAAATAAATTAAACAATGCATTATAAATTAAACGATTGAATTATTTATATCATAAATTAAACTATTGCATTATTTATGTGATAAATTAAACTTTGAATTATTTTTATAATAAATCAATCAATTTATTTCAAAATAATCACTTGAATTATTTATAAAATAAATTAAACTTTGAAGTATGAATTAAGTCATTGAATTATTTATTTAATAAATTAAAACAATTCATTGTAAACTAACCTGTTGAATTATTTATATAATAAATTAAACAATTCATTATAAATTAAATTATTGAAATATTTATCGAATAAATTGAACAATTCATCATGAATTAAACTAATGAATTATTTATATAGTAAATTAAACCTTGAATTATTTATATCATCAATGAAATTTGAATCATTTTTATAATAAATTAAACAATTCATTTTGAAATAATCACATGAATTATTTACAAAATATATTATAAGTTAAATTATTCAGTTATTTATATACTATATTAAACAAATCATTATTAATTAAACTATTGAACTAGTTATACAATAAATTCAACATTGAATTATTTATAAAATAAATTAAACAATTCATTATAAATTAAAGGATTGAATTATTTATATAATAAATTAAACTTTTAATTATTTTTATAATAAATTAAACAATTCATTTTAAAATAATCACTTGAATTATTTTTGTAATAAATTAAACTATTGCATTATTTATATAATAAATTAAACCTTGAATTATTTTTATAATAAATTAAACAATTCATTTATAAATAATCACTTGAATTATTTACATAATAAATTAAACAATTCATTATAAATTAAACTATTGAATTATTTATCTAATAAATTAAACTTTGAATTATTTTTATATTAAATTTAATCAATTTATTTCAAAATAATCACATGAATTATTTATATAATAAATTAAACAATTCATTATAAATTAAACTATTAAATTATTTATGTAATATATTAAACTTTGAATTATTTTTATAATAAATGAAACAATTCATTTAAAAATAATCACATGAATTATTTGTGTCATAAATTAAACAATTCATTATAGATTAATTTATTGAAAGATTTATATAATAAATTGAACAATTCATTATAAATTAAACTAATGAATTATTTATAGAGTAAGTTAAACCTTGAATTATTTTTATATTAAATTTAATCAATTTATTTTAAAATAATCACATGAATTATTTAAAGAATATATAAACAATTCATTATAAAGTAAACTATTGAATTATTTGTATAATAAATTAAAATATTGCATTATTTATATAATACATTTAAATTTGAATTATGTTTATACTAAATTAACAATTCATTTTAAAATAATCACTTGAATTATTCATAAAATAAATTAAAGAATTCATTATAAATTAAACTATTGAATTATTTATATAATATATTCAAAGTTGAATTATTTTTGTAATAAATTTAACAATTCATTTTAAAATAATCACATGAATTATTTATAAAATAAAATAAACAATTCGTTATAAATTAAACTATTGAATTACTTATACAATAAATTAAACAATTAATTATAAACTAAACTATTGAATTATTTACATATTATATTAAACTTTGAATTATTTTTTTAATTAATTAAACTTTGAATCATATTTATAATAAATTAAACTTTGAATTATTTTTATAATAAATGAACCAAATTCTTTAAAAATAATCACATGAATTATTTCATTTTAAAATGATCACTTGAAATATTTATATAATAAATTAAACAATTCATTATAGATTAAACTATTGAATCATTTATATGATAAATTAAACTAATTAATTATTTGTATCATCAATTAAACTTTGAATTATTTTTATAATAAATTAAACAATTCCTTTTAAAATAATCACATGAATTATTTATAAAATAAATTAAACAATTCATTATAAATTAAACTATTGATTTATTCATGTAATCAATTAAACTTTGAATTTTTTAATAATAAATTAAACAATTCATTTTAAAATAATCACTTGAATTATTTAAGCAATATATTAAACAATTCATTATAAATTAAATTATTTAATTATTTATATCATAAATTAAACTTTGAATTATTTTTATAATAAAATAAACTTTGAATTATTTTTATAATAAATGAAACAATTCATTTAAAAATAATCGCATGAATTATTTATAAAATATATTAAACAATTCATTGTTAATTAAACTATTGAATTATTCATATAATAAATTAAACAATTCATTATAAATTAAACTATTGAATTATTCATGTAATGAATTAAACTTTGAATTTTTTTATAATAAATTTAACAATTCATTTCGAAATAATCACTTGAATTATTTATTTAATAAATTAATCAATTCATTTTAAATTAAACTATTGAATTATTTGCATAATAAATTAATCTATTGCATTATTTATATAATACATTAAACTTTGAATTATTTTGTGATAAATTAAACAATTCATTTTAAAATAATCACTTGAATTATTTATAAAATACATGAAACAATTCATTATTAATTAAACTTTTGAATTATTTGTATAATAAATTAAACTATTGAATTATTTATATAATAAAATAAAATTTGAATTATTTTTATACTAAATTAAACAATTCATTTCAAAATAATCACGTCAATTATTTATGTCATGAACTAAACAATTCATTATTAATTAAACTATTGAATTATTGATACAATAAATTAAACAATTATTTATAAATTAAATAATTGAATTATTTATATATCATATTAAACGTTGAATTATTTTTTTAATTAATTAAACTATGAATCATTTTTATAATAAATTAAACTTTGAATTAATTTTATAATAAATGAAACAATTCATTTAAAAATAATCACATGAATTATTTATAAAATATATTAAACAATTCATTGTGAATTAAACTATTTAATTATTCATATAATAAATTAAACAATTCATTATAAATTAAACTATTGAATTATTCATGTAATGAATTAAACTTTGAATTTTTTTAATAATGAATTGAACAATTCATTTCGAAATAATCACTTGAATTATTTATTTAATAAATTAAACAATTCATTATAAATTAAACTATTGAATTATTTATACAATAAATTAAACTATTGAATGATTTATATAATAAATTGAACTATTGCATTATTTATATAATAAATTTAAATTTGAATTATTTTCATACTAAATTAAACAATTCATTTGAAAATAATCAGTTGAATTATTTTTATAATAAATTAAACAATTCATTTCAAAATAATCACATGAATTAATTATAAAATAAAATAAACAATTCATTGTAAATTAAACAATTCAATTATTTACACAATAATTTAAACAATTAATTATAAACTAAACTATTGAATTATTTATATATCATATTAAACTTTGAATTATTTTTTTAATTAATTAAACGATTAATTATTTTTATAATAAATTAAACAATTCCTTTTAAAATAATTACATGAATTATTTATAAAATAAATTAAACAATTCATTATTAATTAACCTGTTGAATTATTTATATGATAAATTAAACAATTCAATATAAATTAAACTATTGAATTATTCATATAATAAATTAAACAATTCATAATAAATTAAACTATTGAATTATTCATGTAATAAATTAAACATTGAAATATTTTTATAATAAATTAAACAATTCATTATAAATTAAACTATTGAATTATTTGTATAATAAATTAAAATATTGCATTATTTATTAAATACATTTAAATTTGAATTATTTATTTAATTAATTAAACTATGAATTATATTTACAATAAATTAAACAATTCCTTTTAAAATAATCACATGAATTATTTATAAAATAAAATAAACAATTCATTATGAATTAAAATATTGATTTATTCATGTAATCAATTAAACTTTGAATTATTTTTATAATAAATTAAACAATTCATTTTAAAATAATCACTTGAATTGTTTATAAAATAAATTAAACAATTCATTATAAATTAAACTATTGAATAATTTATGTAATTATTTAAACAATTCATTATAAATTAAACTATTGAATTATTCATATAATAAATTAAACTATTGCATTATTTGTATAAAAAATTAAACTTTGAATTATTGTTATAATAAATTAAACAATTCATTTTAAAATAATCATTTCAATTATTCATATAATATATTAAACAATTCATTATAAATTGAAGTATTGAATGATTTATATACGAAATTAAAACTTGCATTATTTTTAAATTAATTAAGCAATTCATTTAAATATAATCACTTGAATTATTTATGTAATAAATTATACAATTCATTATAAATTAAACTATTGAATTATTTGTATAATAAATTCAACTTTGAATTATTTTGATAATAAATTAAACAAACCATTTAAAAATAATCACTTGAATTATTTGTAAAATAAATTAAACAATTCATTATAAATTAAACTATTGAATTATTTATATAATTAATTGCTTTGAATTATTTTTATAATAAATTAAACTGTTCATTTTAAAATAATCACTTGAATTATTTATATAATATATTGAACAATTCATTATAAATTCAACTATTGAATTATTTATATCATCAATTAAATTATTGAATTCATTATACAATGAATTAAACTTTGAATTATTTTTATAATAAATTAATCAATTTATATTAAAATAATGACTTGAATTATATATAAAATAAATTAATCAATTCATTATAATTTAAACAATTGAATTATTTATATAATAAATTAAACTTTGAAATATTTTTAGCATAAATTAAACTGTTCATTTTTAAATAATCACTTGAATTATTTATATAAAAAATGGAACAATTCATGATAAGTTAAACTATTGAATTATTTATACAATAAATTATACTTTGAATTTTATTAATAATAAATTGAACAATTCATTTTGAAATAATCACTTGAATTATTGATAAAATAAATTAAACTATTCATTATAATTTAAGATGTTGAATTATTTATATAATAAATTAAACAATTCATTATAAATTAAACTATTGAATTATTTTTATAATAAATTAAACAATTCATTTTAAAATAATCAGATGAATTATTTATAAAATAAATTTAGCTTTGAATTATTTTTATAATAAATTAATCAATTGATTTTAAAATAATCACTTGAATTATTTATATAATAAAGTAAACAATTGTTAATAATTTAAACTATTGAATTATTTATATAATCGAATAAGCTATTGAATTATTTGTACAATACAATAAACTTTGAATTAATTTTATAATAAATTAAACAATTCATTTCAAAATAATCACTTGAATTATTTAGATAATTATTCAAACAATTCATTATAAATTAAACTGTTGAATTATTTATATAATAAATTAAACTATTGCATTGTTTATATGATAAATTGAACTTTGAATTATTTTTATAATAAATTAAACAATTCATTTTAAAATAATCACTTGAATTATTTAAATAATAAATTAAACAATTCATCATAAATTAAACTATTGAATCATTTATATAATAATTTAAACTATTGAATTATTTATATCATGAAATAAACTTTGAAATATATTTATAATAAATTAAACAATTCATTTCAAAATAATCACTTGAATTATTTATATTATAATTTAAACAATTCATCATAAATTAATCAATTGAATTATTTATATAATCAACTAAACTTTGAATTATTTTTATAATAAATTAAACAATTAATTTTATAATAATCACATGAATTATTTATAAAATAAAATAAACAGTTAATTATAAATTAAACTATTGAATTATTGACACCAGAAATTAAACTTTGAATTATTTTTATAATAAATTAAATAATTAATTTTAAAATAATCACATGAATTATTTATAAAATAACTTGAACAATTCATTATTAATTAAAGTGTTGAATTATTCATAGAATAAATTAAAGTATTGAATTATTTATAGAATAAATTAAACTATTGAATTATTTGTGTAATAAATTAAACTTTGAATTATTTTTATATTAAATTAAACATATCATTTCAAAATAATCTCCAGAATTATTGATATAATAAATTAAACTATTGCATTTTCTATGTAATAAATTAAACTTTGAATTATTTTTACAATAAATTAAACAATTCATTTTAAAATAATCACTTGAATTATTTATATAATAAATTAAACAATTCATTATAAATTAAACTATTGAATTATTTATATAATAAATTAAACCTAGAATTATTTTTATAATAAATTAAACAATTCATTTAAAAAATAATAACTTGAATTGTTTACATAATAAATTAAACAATTCATTATAAATTCAACGATTGAATCATTTATATAATAATTTAAACTATTGAATTATTTATATCATGAAATAAACTTTGAATTCTATTTATAATAAATTAAACAATTCATTTTAAAACAATCTTTTGAATTATTTATGTAATAAATTAAACAATTCATTATAAATTAACTATTGATTTATTGACACCATAAATTAAACTTTGAATTATTTTTATATTAAATTAAACATATCATTTTTAAATAATCTCCAGAATTATTTAAATAATAAATTAAACAATTCATTATAAATTAAACTGTTGAATTATTTATATAATAAATTAAACTATTGCATTTTTTACGTAATAAATTAAACCTTGAATTATTTTTATAATAAATTAAACAACTCATTTAAAAAATAATCACTTGAATTATTTATATAATAAATTAAACTATTGCAATTTTTATGTCATAAATTAAACCTTGAATTATTTTTATAATAAATTAAACAACTCATTTAAAAAATAATCACTTGAATTATTTATATAATAAATTTAAAAATTCATTTTAAAATAAACCTTCAATTACTTGTATAATAAATTAAACAATTCATTTAAAAAATAATCACTTGAATTATTTAAATAATAAATTAAACAATTCATCATAAATTAAACTATTGAATCATTTATATAATAATTTAAACTATTGAATTATTTATATCATGAAATAAACTTTGAAATATATTTATAATAAATTAAACAATTCATTTCAAAATAATCACTTGAATTATTTATATTATAATTTAAACAATTCATCATAAATTAATCAATTGAATTATTTATATAATCAACTAAACTTTGAATTATTTTTATAATAAATTAAACAATTAATTTTATAATAATCACATGAATTATTTATAAAATAAAATAAACAGTTAATTATAAATTAAACTATTGAATTATTGACACCAGAAATTAAACTTTGAATTATTTTTATAATAAATTAAATAATTAATTTTAAAATAATCACATGAATTATTTATAAAATAACTTGAACAATTCATTATTAATTAAAGTGTTGAATTATTCATAGAATAAATTAAAGTATTGAATTATTTATAGAATAAATTAAACTATTGAATTATTTGTGTAATAAATTAAACTTTGAATTATTTTTATATTAAATTAAACATATCATTTCAAAATAATCTCCAGAATTATTGATATAATAAATTAAACTATTGCATTTTCTATGTAATAAATTAAACTTTGAATTATTTTTACAATAAATTAAACAATTCATTTTAAAATAATCACTTGAATTATTTATATAATAAATTAAACAATTCATTATAAATTAAACTATTGAATTATTTATATAATAAATTAAACCTAGAATTATTTTTATAATAAATTAAACAATTCATTTAAAAAATAATAACTTGAATTGTTTACATAATAAATTAAACAATTCATTATAAATTCAACGATTGAATCATTTATATAATAATTTAAACTATTGAATTATTTATATCATGAAATAAACTTTGAATTCTATTTATAATAAATTAAACAATTCATTTTAAAACAATCTTTTGAATTATTTATGTAATAAATTAAACAATTCATTATAAATTAACTATTGATTTATTGACACCATAAATTAAACTTTGAATTATTTTTATATTAAATTAAACATATCATTTTTAAATAATCTCCAGAATTATTTAAATAATAAATTAAACAATTCATTATAAATTAAACTGTTGAATTATTTATATAATAAATTAAACTATTGCATTTTTTACGTAATAAATTAAACCTTGAATTATTTTTATAATAAATTAAACAACTCATTTAAAAAATAATCACTTGAATTATTTATATAATAAATTAAACTATTGCAATTTTTATGTCATAAATTAAACCTTGAATTATTTTTATAATAAATTAAACAACTCATTTAAAAAATAATCACTTGAATTATTTATATAATAAATTTAAAAATTCATTTTAAAATAAACCTTCAATTACTTGTATAATAAATTAAACAATTCATTTAAAAAATAATCACTTGAATTATTTAAATAATAAATTAAACAATTCATCATAAATTAAACTATTGAATCATTTATATAATAATTTAAACTATTGAATTATTTATATCATGAAATAAACTTTGAAATATATTTATAATAAATTAAACAATTCATTTCAAAATAATCACTTGAATTATTTATATTATAATTTAAACAATTCATCATAAATTAATCAATTGAATTATTTATATAATCAACTAAACTTTGAATTATTTTTATAATAAATTAAACAATTAATTTTATAATAATCACATGAATTATTTATAAAATAAAATAAACAGTTAATTATAAATTAAACTATTGAATTATTGACACCAGAAATTAAACTTTGAATTATTTTTATAATAAATTAAATAATTAATTTTAAAATAATCACATGAATTATTTATAAAATAACTTGAACAATTCATTATTAATTAAAGTGTTGAATTATTCATAGAATAAATTAAAGTATTGAATTATTTATAGAATAAATTAAACTATTGAATTATTTGTGTAATAAATTAAACTTTGAATTATTTTTATATTAAATTAAACATATCATTTCAAAATAATCTCCAGAATTATTGATATAATAAATTAAACTATTGCATTTTCTATGTAATAAATTAAACTTTGAATTATTTTTACAATAAATTAAACAATTCATTTTAAAATAATCACTTGAATTATTTATATAATACATTAAAAAATTCATTTTAAAATAAACCTTGAATTACTTGTATAATAAATTAAACAATTCATTTAAAAAATAATCACTTGAATTATTTAAATAATAAATTAAACAATTCATCATAAATTAAACTATTGAATCATTTATATAATAATTTAAACTATTGAATTATTTATATCATGAAATATACTTTGAAATATATTTATAATAAATTAAACAATTCATTTTAAAATAATCACCTGAATTATTAAATAATAAATTAAACAATTCATCATAAATTAAACTATTGAATCATTTATATAATAATTTAAACTATTGAATTATTTATATCATGAAATAAACTTTGAATTATTTTTATAATAAATTAAACAATTCATTTTAAAATAATCACATGAATTATTTATAAAATAAAATAAACAATTAATTATAAATTAAACTATTGAATTATTGACACCATAAATTAAACTTTGAATTATTTTTATATTAAATTAAACATATCATTTTTAAATAATCTCCAGAATTATTTAAATAATAAATTAAACAATTCATTATAAATTAAAGTGTTGAATTATTTATATAATAAATTAAACTATTGCATTTTTTACGTAATAAATTAAACGTTGAATTATTTTTATAATAAATTAAACAACTCATTTAAAAAATAATCACTTGAATTATTTATATAATAAATTAAACTATTGCAATTTTTATGTCATAAATTAAACCATGAATTATTTTTATAATAAATTAAACAACTCATTTAAAAAATAATCACTTGAATTATTTATATAATAAATTTAAAAATTCATTTTAAAATAAACCTTCAATTACTTGTATAATAAATTAAACAATTCATTTAAAAAATAATCACTTGAATTATTTAAATAATAAATTAAACAATTGAATTATTTATGTAATAAATTAAACTTTGAATTATTTTTATAATAAATTAAACAATTAATTTTATAATAATCACATGAATTATTTATAAAATAAAATAAACAGTTAATTATAAATTAAACTATTGAATTATTGACACCAGAAATTAAACTTTGAATTATTTTTATAATAAATTAAATAATTAATTTTAAAATAATCACATGAATTATTTATAAAATAACTTGAACAATTCATTATTAATTAAAGTGTTGAATTATTCATAGAATAAATTAAAGTATTGAATTATTTATAGAATAAATTAAACTATTGAATTATTTGTGTAATAAATTAAACTTTGAATTATTTTTATATTAAATTAAACATATCATTTCAAAATAATCTCCAGAATTATTGATATAATAAATTAAACTATTGCATTTTCTATGTAATAAATTAAACTTTGAATTATTTTTACAATAAATTAAACAATTCATTTTAAAATAATCACTTGAATTATTTATACAATAAATTAAACAATTCATTATAAATTAAACTTTGAATTATTTTTATAATAAATTAAACAATTAATTTTATAATAATCACATGAATTATTTATAAAATAAAATAAACAATTAATTATAAATTAAACTATTGAATTATTGACAACAGAAATTAAACTTTGAATTATTTTTATAATAAATTAAACAATTAATTTTAAAATAATCACATGAATTATTTATAAAATAAGTTGAACAATTCATTATTAATTAAAGTGTTGAATTATTCATAGAATAAATTAAAGTATTGAATTATTTATAGAATAAATTAAACTATTGAATTATTTGTGTAATAAATTAAACTTTGAATTATTTTTATATTAAATTAAACATAACATTTCAAAATAATCTCCAGAATTATTGATATAATAAATTAAACTATTGCATTTTTTATGTAATAAATTAAACTTTGAATTATTTTTACAATAAATTAAAACTTGAATTATTTTTATAATTAATTTTCCAATTCACTTAAAAAATAATCACTTGAATTATTTTTATAATAAATTAAACAATTCATTTGAAAAATAATCACCAGAATTATTCAGATAATAAATTAAACATTTCATTATCAATTAAACTGTTGAATTAGATATATAATAAATTAAACTATTGCATTGTTAATATAATAAATTAAACTTTGAATTATTTTGATAATAAATTAAACAATTCATTTTAAAATAATCACTTGTATTATTTATGTAATAAATTAAACAATTCATAAAAATTAAACTATTGAATTATTTATATAATAAATTAAACTTTGAATTATTTTTTTAATAAATTATCAATTTATTTTAAAATAATCACTAGAATTATTTAGAGAATAAATTAAACAATTCATTATAAATTAAACTATTGAATCATTTATGTGACAAAATAAACTTTGAATTATATTTATAATAAATTAAACAATTCATATTAAAATAATCACTTGACTTATTTATATGATAAATTAAACAATTCATTATCAATTGAACTATTGATTATTTATAGAATAAATTAAACTATTCATTATAAATTAAACTATTGAATCATTTATTTAATAAATTAAACTGTTGAATTATTTATAGAATTAATAAAATTTGAATTATTTCAATAATAAATTAAACAATTCATTTTAAAATAATCACTTGAATTATTCATATAATAAATTAAACAATTCATTTTAAAATAATCACTTGAATTATTTATATAATAAATTAAAGAATTTGTTATAAATTAAACTATTGAATTATTTATTTAATAAATTAAACAATTCATTATAAATTAAACTATTGAATTATTTATATAATAAATTAAACTGTTGAATTATTTATAGAATTAATAAAATTTGAATTATTTCAATAATAAATTAAACAATTCATTTTAAAATAATCACTTGAATTATTCATATAATAAATTAAACAATTCATTATAAATTAAATTATTGAATTATTTATGTAATAAATTAAACTATTGAATTATTTATATGATCAATTAAACTGTAGAATTATTTATATAATTGATAAAATTTGAATTATTTTATAATAAATTAAACTATTGAATTATTTATACAATAAATTAAATTTGAATTATTTTTATAGCAAATGAAACAATTCATTATAAGTTAAACTATTGAATTATTCATATAATAAATTAAACAATTCATTTTAAAACAATCACTTGAATTACTTATAAAATATATTGAACAAATCATTATAAATTAAATTATTGAAATATTTATATAATAAATTAAACTGTTGCATTATTTATATAATAAATTCAACTGAATTATTGATATAATAAATTAAATTTGAATTATTTTATAATAATTTAAACAATTCATTTTAAAATAATCATTTGAATTATTTATATAATAAATTAAACAATTCATTATAGTTAAACTATTGAATTCTTTATATAATAAATTAAATGATTGAATTATTTGTATAATAAATTAAACTGTTGCATTATTTGTTTGATAAATTAAACTTTGAATTATTTTTATTATAAATTAAACAATTCCTTTTAAAATAATTACATGAATTATTTATAAAATAAATTAAACAATTCATTATTAATTAACCTCTTGAATTATTTATATGATAAATTAAACAATTCAATATAAATTAAACTATTGAATTATTCATATGATAAATTAAACAATTCATAATAAATTAAACTATTGAATTATTCATGTAATAAATTAATCTTTGAAATATTTTTATAACAAATTAAACAATTCATTATGAATTAAACTATTGAATTATTTGTATAATAAATTTAAATATTGCATTATTTATATAATACATTTAAATTTGAATTATTTTTATACTAAATTAACAATTCATTTTAAAATAATCACTTGAATTGTTTATAAAATAAATTAAAGAATTCATTATAAATTGAACTATTGAATTATTTATATCATATATTCAAAGTTGAATTATTTTTGTAATAAATTCAACAATTCATTTTAAAATGATCACATGAATTATTTATAAAATAAAATAAACAATTCATTATGAATTAAACTATTGAATTACTTATACAATAAATTAAACAATTAATTATAAACTAAACTATTGAATTATTCATATAATAAATTAAATAAATTAAACAATTCATTATAAATTAAACTATTGATTTATTCATGTAATCAATTAAACAATTCATTGTAAATTAAACTATTAAATGATTTATATAATAAATTAAACTATTGAATTATTTATGCAATAAATTAAATTTGAATTATTTTTATAGCAAATGAAACAATTCATTATAAGTTAAACTATTGAATTATTTATATAATAAATTGAACTATTGAATAATTTATATTGTAAATTAAACCTTGCATTATTTGTATAATAAATTAAACAATTCATTTTAAAACATTCACTTGAATTACTTATAAAATAAATTGAACAAATCATTATAAATTAAATTATTGAAATAGTTATATAATAAATTAAACTGTTGCATTATTTATATAATAAATTCAACTGAACTATTGATATAATAAATTAAATTTGAATTATTTTATAATAATTTAAACAATTCATTTTAAAATAATCATTTGAATTATTTATATAATAAATTAAACAATTAATTATAAATTAAACTAATGAATTATTTACATAATAAATTAAGCTATTGAATTATTTATATAATAAATTAAACTTTGAATTATTTTATAATAAATTAAAGAATTCTTTTTAATACAATAACTTGAATTATATATATTATAAATTTAACATTTCATTATAAATTATGCCATTGAATTATTTATACAATAAATTAAACTATTGAATTATTTATATCATAAATTAAACTTTGAATTGTTCATATAATAAATTAAATGACTGAATTATTTGCATAATAAATTAAAGTTTGAATTATTTTTATAACAAATTATGCAATTCTTTTTAATATAATCACTTGAATTATATACATAGTAAATTTAACATTTCATTATAAATTAAGCTATTGAATTATTCATTTAACAAATTAAACTGTTGAATTATTCATACAATAATTTAAACCACTGAATTATTTGTAAAATAAATTAAACATTGTATTATTTTTGTAATAAATTAAACAATTCATTTTAAAATAATCACTTGAATTATTCATGTAATAAATTAAACAATTCATTACAAATTAAAATATTTAATTATTTGTATAATAAATTAAACAATTCATTATAAATTAAACTATTGAATTATTTATACAATAAATGAAACTTTGAATTATTTTTATGATAAATTAAACAATTCATTTTAAAATAATCACTTGAATTATTGATAAAATAAATTAAACAATTCATTATAAATTAAACTAGTGAATTATTTATGTAATAAATTAAACTTTGAATCATTTTTATAACAAATCATTCCATTTATTTTAAAATAATCACTTGAATCATTTATATAATAAATTAAACAATTCATTATAAATTATACTATTGAATTATTTCTACAATAAATTAAACTTTGAATTATGTTTATAATAAATTCATCAATTTATTTTAAAATAACCACATGAATTATTTATATAATGAATTAAACTTTGAATTATTGTTATAATAAATTAAACTTTGAATTATTGTTATAATAAATTAAATTTGAATTATTTTGATATTAAATTAAACAATTCATTTTCAAATAATCGCATGAATTATTTATAAAATAAATTAAACAATTCATTATAAATTAAACTATTGAATTATTTATAAAATAAATTAAAATTTGAATTATTTTCATAATAAATGAAACAATTCATTTAAAAATAATCACTTGAAATATTTATATAATAAATTAAACAATTCATTATCAATTAAACTATTGAATTATTTATATAATCAATTAAACTATTGCATCATTGATATAATAAATTAAACTTTGAATTATTTTTATAAAATATTAATCAATTTATTTCAAAATAATCACATGAATTATTTATATAATAAATGAAACAATTAATTATAAATTAAACTTTGAATTAATCATAAAATAAGTTAAACAATTCATTATTAATTAAAGTATTGAATTATTTATAGAATAAATTAAACTTTGAATTATTTTTATGACAAATCAATCAATTTATTTTAAAATAATCACTTGAATCATTTATATAATCAATTAAACAATTCATTCTAAATTAAACTGTTGAATTATTTATACAACAAATTAAACTTTGAATTATTTTAAAAATAAGTTAAACAATTCATTGTTAATTAAAGTATTGAATTATTTATATGATAAATTGAACTTTGAATTATTTTTCTAATAAATTCAACAATTTATTTTAAATAATCACTTGAATTAATTACATAATAAATTAAACAATTCATTATAAATTAAACTGTTGAATTATTTATATAATAAATTAAACCTTGAATTATTTTTATAAAATATTAATCAATTTATTTCAAAATAATCACTTGAATTATTTAAATAATAAATTAAAATTTGAATTATATTTATAATAAATGAAACAATTCATTTAAAAATAATCACTTGAATTATTTATATAATAAAATAAACTTTGAATTATTTATAAAATAAGTTAAACAATTCATTATTAATTAAAGTATTGAATTATTTATATAATAAATTAAAATTTGAATTATTTTTATAATAAATGAAACAATTCATTTAAAAATAATCACTTGAATTATTCATATAATAAATTAAACAATTCATTATAAATTAAACTATTGCATTATTTATATAATAAATTAAACAATTCATTTTCATATAATCACTTGAATTATTTATAAAATAAATTAAACAATTCATTATAAATTAAACTATTGCATTATTTATATAATAAATTAAACTATTGCATTATTTATACAATAAATGAAACCTTGAATTATTTTTATATTAAATGTAATCTATTCATTTCAAAATAATCACATGAATTATTTGTACAATAGATTAAACAATTAATTATATTGAAACTAGTGAATTATTTATGAAATAAATTAAACTTTGAATTATTTTTATAACAAATCAATCCATTTATTTTAAAATAATCACTTGAATCATTTATATAATAAATTAAACTTTGAATTATTTATATAATAAATTAAAATTTGAATTATTTTTATAATAAATGAAACAATTCATTTAAAAATAATCACTTGAATTATTCATATAATAAATTAAACAATTCATTATAAATTAAACTATTGCATTATTTATATAATAAATTAAACAATTCATTTTCATATAATCACTTGAATTATTTATAAAATAAATTAAACAATTCATTATAAATTAAACTATTGCATTATTTATATAATAAATTAAACTATTGCATTATTTATACAATAAATGAAACCTTGAATTATTTTTATATTAAATGTAATCTATTCATTTCAAAATAATCACATGAATTATTTGTACAATAGATTAAACAATTAATTATATTGAAACTAGTGAATTATTTATGAAATAAATTAAACTTTGAATTATTTTTATAACAAATCAATCCATTTATTTTAAAATAATCACTTGAATCATTTATATAATAAATTAAACTTTGAATTATTTATATAATAAATTAAAATTTGAATTATTTTTATAATAAATGAAACAATTCATTTAAAAATAATCACTTGAATTATTCATATAATAAATTAAACAATTCATTATAAATTAAACTATTGCATTATTTATATAATAAAATAAACAATTCATTTTCATATAATCACTTGAATTATTTATAAAATAAATTAAACAATTCATTATAAATTAAACTATTGCATTATTTATATAATAAATTAAACTATTGCATTATTTATACAATAAATGAAACCTTGAATTATTTTTATGTTAAATGTAATCAATTCATTTCAAAATAATCACATGAATTATTTGTACAATAGATTAAACAATTAATTATATTGAAACTAGTGAATTATTTATGAAATAAATTAAACTTTGAATTATTTTTATAACAAATCAATCCATTTATTTTAAAATAATCACTTGAATCATTTATATAATAAATTAAACTTTGAATTATTTATATAATAAATTAAAATTTGAATTATTTTTATAATAAATGAAACAATTCATTTAAAAATAATCACTTGAATTATTCATATAATAAATTAAACAATTCATTATAAATTAAACTATTGAATTATTTATGTAACAAATTAAACTATTGCATTATTTATCTGAAAAATTAAACCTTGAATTATTTTTATAATAAATTAAACAATTCATTATAAATTAAACTATTGAATTATTTATATAATGAAGTAAACCTTGAATTATTGTTATAATAAATTAAATTTGAATTATTTTGATATTAAATTAAACAATTCATTTTAAAAGAATCACATGAATTATTTATAAAATAAATTAAACAATTCATTATAAATTAAACTATTGAATTATTTATCAAATAAATTAAACTTTAAATTATTTTTATTGTAATTCAATCAATTTATTTTAAAATAATCACTTGAATTATTTACATAATGAATTAAACAATTCATTATAAATTAAACTATTTAATTATTTATATAATAAATTAAACCTTGAATTATTTTTATATTAAATTTAATCAATTTATTTTAAAATAACCACATGAATTATTTATATAATAAATTAAACAATTCATTATAAATTAAACTATTGAATTATTTTTATATTAAATTTAATCAATTTATTTAAAAATAATCACATGAATTATTTATACAATAGATTAAACAATTAATTATATTTAAACTAATGAATTATTTATGTAATAAATTAAACTTTGAATTATTTTTATCACAAATCAATCCATTTATTTTAAAATAATCACTTGAATCATTTATATCATAAATTAAACAATTCATTATAAATTATATTATTGAATTATTTCTACAATAAATTACACTTTGAATTATTGTTATAATAAATGAAACAATTCATTTAAAAATAATCACTTGAATTATTTATAAAATAAATTAAACAATTCATTATAAATTAATCTATTGAATTATTTATTCAACAAATTAAACTATTGCATTATTTATATAAAAAATTAAACTTTGAATTATTTTTAAATAAATTAGTCAAATTATTTTAAAATAATCACATGAATTTTTTATATGATAAATTAAACAATTCATTGTAAATTAGCTATTGAATTATTTATCAAATAAATTAAACTTTGAATTATTATTATTGTAATTCAATCAATTTATTTTAAAATAATCACTTCCATTATTTATATAATAAATTCAACAATTCATTCTGAATTAAACTATTGAATAATTTATATAACAAATTAAATTTTGAATTATTTTTATAACAAATCAATCCATTTTGTTTTAAAATAATCACTTGAATCATTTATGTAATAAATTAAACAATTCATTATAAATTAAACAATTGCATTATTGATATAATAAATTAAACTTTGAATTATTTTTATAAAATATTAATCAATTTATTTCAAAATAATCACATGAATTATTTATATAATAAATTAAACAATTAATTATAGATTAAACTATTGAATTATTTTTTCATAAATTAAAGCTTGAATTATTTATATAATAAATTAAACTATTGCATTATTCATGTAAAAAATTAAACTTTTAATTATTTTTATAATAAATTAAACTTTGAATTATTTTTATAATAAATTAATCAATTTATTTTAAAATAATCACATGAATTATTTATAAAATAAATAAAACAATTCATTATAAATTAATCTATTGAATTATTCATTCAACAAATTAAACTATTGCATTATTTATATAAAAAATTAAACTTTGAATTATTTTTAAATAAATTAGTCAAATTATTTTAAAATTATCACATGAATTTTTTATATGATAAATTAAACAATTCATTGTAAATTAGCTATTGAATTATTTATCAAATAAATTAAACTTTGAATTATTATTATTGTAATTCAATCAATTTATTTTAAAATAATCACTTCCATTATTTATATAATAAATTCAACAATTCATTCTGAATTAAACTATTGAATAATTTATATAACAAATTAAATTTTGAATTATTTTTATAACAAATCAATCCATTTTGTTTTAAAATAATCACTTGAATCATTTATACAATAAATTAAACAATTCATTATAAATTAAACTATTGAATTATATATATGATCAATTAAACCTTGAATTATGTTTATAATAAATTTAATCAATTTATTTTAAAATAATCATATGAATTATTTCAACTTTGAATAAATTGAATAAATTCAACTTTGAATTATTTTTATAATAAATCATTCACTTTATTTTAAAATAATCACTTGAATTATTCATAAAATAAATTAAACAATTCATTATCAATTAAACGATTGAATTATTGATATAATCAATTAAACGATTGAATTATTTATATAATTAATAAAATTTGAATTATTTTTATAATAAATGAAACAATTCATTTAAAAATAATCACTTGAATTATTTATGTAATAAATTAAACAATTCATTATAAATTAAACTGTTGCATTATTTATATAATAAATGAAACTTTGAATTATTTTTATAATAAATTAAACAATTCTTTTAAAAATAATCACTTGAATTATTTTTATCATAAATTAAACAATTCATTATAAATTAAACAATTGCATTATTTATATAATAAATTAAACTTTAAATTATTTTTATAAAATATTAATCAATTTATTTCAACATAATCACATGAATTATTTATATAATAAATTAAACAATTAATTATAGATTAAACTATTGAATTATTTTGTCATAAATTAAAGCTTGAATTATTTATATAATAAATTAAACTATTGCATTATTCATGTAAAAAATTAAACTTTTAATTATTTTTATAATAAATTTAACTTTGAATTATTTTTATAATAAATTAATCAATTTATTTTAAAATAATCACATGAATTATTTATATAATAAATGAAACAATTAATTATAAATTAAACTATTGAAATATTTATAAAATACATTAAACTTTCAATTATTTTTATGACAAATCAATCAATTTATTTAAAAATAATCACATGAATTATTTATACAATAGATTAAACAATTAATTATATTTAAACTAATGAATTATTTATGTAATAAAATAAACTTTGAATTATTGTTATAATAAATTAAAATTTGAATTATTTTTATAATAAATTAAACAATTCATTATAAATTAAACTGTTGAATTATTTATATAATAAATGAAACTTTGAATTATTTTTCTAATAAATTAATCAATTTATTTTAAAATAATCAAAATGAATTATTTATATAATAAATGAAACAATTAATTATAAATTAAACTATTGAATTATTTATATAATAAATTAAACTTTGAATTATTTTTATGACAAATCAATCAATTTATTTTACAATAATCACTTGAATCATTTATATAATAAATTAAACAATTCATTCTAAATTAAACTGTTGAATTATTTACATAACAAATTAAACTTTGGATTATTTTAAAAATAATTAAACAATTCATTGTTAATTAAAGTATTGAATTATTTACATAATAAATTAAAATTTGAATTATTTTTATAATAAATGAAACAATTCATTTAAAAATAATCACTTGAATTATTCATATAATAAATTAAACAATTCATTATAAATTAAACTTTTGAATTATTTATGTAACAAATTAAACTATTGCATTATTTATCTGAAAAATTAAACCTTGAATTATTTTTATAATAAATTAAACAATTCATTATAAATTAAACTACTGAATTATTTATATAACGAATTATACCTTGAATTATTGTTATAATAAATTAAATTTGAATTATTTTGATGTTAAATTAAACAATTCATTTTAAAAGAATCACATGAATTATTTATAAAATAAATTAAACAATTCATTATAAATTAAACTATTGAATTATTTATCAAATAAATTAAACTTTGAATTATTTTTATTGTAATTCAATCAATTTATTTTAAAATAATCACTTGAATTATTTATAGAATAAATTAAACAATTCATCATAAATCAAACTATTGAATTATTTATATAATAAATTATACAATTCATAAAATAAATTTATATAATAAATTTCATTCATAAAATAAATTAAACAATTTATTATAAATTAAACTTTGAATTATTTTTTTAATTTATGAAACTATGAATTATTTTTATAATAAATTGAACAATTCATTTTAAAATAATCACATGAATTTTTTATAAAATAAATTGAACAAATTATTATAAATTATATTATTGAAATAGTTATATAATAAATTAAACTGTTGCATTATTTATATTATAAATTCAACTGAATTATTGATATAATAAATTAAATTTGAATTATTTTATAATAATTTAAACAATTCATTTTAAAATAATCATTTGAATTATTTATATAATAAATTAAACAATTAATTATAAATTAAACTAATGAATTATTTACATAATAAATTAAGCTATTGAATTATTTATATAATAAATTAAACTTTGAATTATTTTATAATAAATTAAAGAATTCTTTTTAATACAATAACTTGAATTATATATATAATAAATTTAACATTTCATTATAAATTATGCCATTGAATTATTTATACAATAAATTAAACTATTGAATTATTTATATCATAAATTAAACTTTGAATTGTTCATATAATAAATTAAATGACTGAATTATTTGCATAATAAATTAAAGTTTGAATTATTTTTATAACAAATTATACAATTCTTTTTAATATAATCACTTGAATTATATACATAGTAAATTTAACATTTCATTATAAATTAAGCTATTGAATTATTCATTTAACAAATTAAACTGTTGAATTATTCATACAATAATTAAACAATTAATTATAAATTAAAATATTGAATTATTTATATCATAAATTAAACTGTTGAATTATTTTTATAAGAAATTAAACTTTGAATTATTTTTATAAAAAATTAAACAATTTATTTTAAAATAATCACACGAATTATTTATATCATAAATTAAGCAATTCATTATAAATTAAACTATTGAATTATTTATATAATAAATTAAACTATTGAATTCATGATATCATAAATTAAACTTTGAATTATTTTTATAATAAATGAAACAATTCATTTAAAAATAATCTCTTGAATTATTGATATAACCAATTAAACGATTGAATTATTTATATAATTCATAAAATTGGAATTATTTTTATAAAAAATTAAACAATTAATTATAAATTAAAATATTAAATTATTTATATAATAAATTAAACTTTGAATTATTTTTATAACAAATTAAACTTTGAATTATTTATAAAATAAGTTAAACATTTCATTATTAATTAAAGTATTGAATTATTTATATAATAAATGAAACTTTGAATTATTTTTATCATAAATGAAACTTTGAATTATTTTTATAAAAAATTAAACAATTTATTTTAAATAATCACATGAATTATTTATATCATAAATTAAACAATTCATTTTAAAATAATCACATGAATTATTTATAAATTATATTAAACAATTCCTTATAAGTTAAATTATTGAATTATTTATATAATAAATTCAACAATTCATTCTGAATTAAACTATTGAATAATTTATATAACAAATTAAATTTTGAATTATTTTTATAACAAATCAATCCATTTTGTTTTAAAATAATCACTTGAATCATTTATGTAATAAATTAAACAATTCATTATAAATTAAACAATTGCATTATTGATATAATAAATTAAACTTTGAATTATTTTTATAAAATATTAATCAATTTATTTCAAAATAATCACATGAATTATTTATATAATAAATTAAACAATTAATTATAGATTAAACTATTGAATTATTTTTTCATAAATTAAAGCTTGAATTATTTATATAATAAATTAAACTATTGCATTATTCATGTAAAAAATTAAACTTTTAATTATTTTTATAATAAATTAAACTTTGAATTATTTTTATAATAAATTAATCAATTTATTTTAAAATAATCACATGAATTATTTATAAAATAAATAAAACAATTCATTATAAATTAATCTATTGAATTATTTATTCAACAAATTAAACTATTGCATTATTTATATAAAAAATTAAACTTTGAATTATTTTTAAATAAATTAGTCAAATTATTTTAAAATTATCACATGAATTTTTTATATGATAAATTAAACAATTCATTGTAAATTAGCTATTGAATTATTTATCAAATAAATTAAACTTTGAATTATTATTATTGTAATTCAATCAATTTATTTTAAAATAATCACTTCCATTATTTATATAATAAATTCAACAATTCATTCTGAATTAAACTATTGAATAATTTATATAACAAATTAAATTTTGAATTATTTTTATAACAAATCAATCCATTTTGTTTTAAAATAATCACTTGAATCATTTATACAATAAATTAAACAATTCATTATAAATTAAACTATTGAATTATATATATGATCAATTAAACCTTGAATTATGTTTATAATAAATTTAATCAATTTATTTTAAAATAATCATATGAATTATTTCAACTTTGAATAAATTGAATAAATTCAACTTTGAATTATTTTTATAATAAATCATTCACTTTATTTTAAAATAATCACTTGAATTATTCATAAAATAAATTAAACAATTCATTATCAATTAAACGATTGAATTATTGATATAATCAATTAAACGATTGAATTATTTATATAATTAATAAAATTTGAATTATTTTTATAATAAATGAAACAATTCATTTAAAAATAATCACTTGAATTATTTATGTAATAAATTAAACAATTCATTATAAATTAAACTGTTGCATTATTTATATAATAAATGAAACTTTGAATTATTTTTATAATAAATTAAACAATTCTTTTAAAAATAATCACTTGAATTATTTTTATCATAAATTAAACAATTCATTATAAATTAAACAATTGCATTATTTATATAATAAATTAAACTTTAAATTATTTTTATAAAATATTAATCAATTTATTTCAACATAATCACATGAATTATTTATATAATAAATTAAACAATTAATTATAGATTAAACTATTGAATTATTTTGTCATAAATTAAAGCTTGAATTATTTATATAATAAATTAAACTATTGCATTATTCATGTAAAAAATTAAACTTTTAATTATTTTTATAATAAATTTAACTTTGAATTATTTTTATAATAAATTAATCAATTTATTTTAAAATAATCACATGAATTATTTATATAATAAATGAAACAATTAATTATAAATTAAACTATTGAAATATTTATAAAATACATTAAACTTTCAATTATTTTTATGACAAATCAATCAATTTATTTAAAAATAATCACATGAATTATTTATACAATAGATTAAACAATTAATTATATTTAAACTAATGAATTATTTATGTAATAAAATAAACTTTGAATTATTGTTATAATAAATTAAAATTTGAATTATTTTTATAATAAATTAAACAATTCATTATAAATTAAACTGTTGAATTATTTATATAATAAATGAAACTTTGAATTATTTTTCTAATAAATTAATCAATTTATTTTAAAATAATCAAAATGAATTATTTATATAATAAATGAAACAATTAATTATAAATTAAACTATTGAATTATTTATATAATAAATTAAACTTTGAATTATTTTTATAACAAATTAAACTTTGAATTATTTATAAAATAAGTTAAACATTTCATTATTAATTAAAGTATTGAATTATTTATATAATAAATTAAACTTTGAATTATTTTTATGACAAATCAATCAATTTATTTTACAATAATCACTTGAATCATTTATATAATAAATTAAACAATTCATTCTAAATTAAACTGTTGAATTATTTACATAACAAATTAAACTTTGGATTATTTTAAAAATAATTAAACAATTCATTGTTAATTAAAGTATTGAATTATTTACATAATAAATTAAAATTTGAATTATTTTTATAATAAATGAAACAATTCATTTAAAAATAATCACTTGAATTATTCATATAATAAATTAAACAATTCATTATAAATTAAACTTTTGAATTATTTATGTAACAAATTAAACTATTGCATTATTTATCTGAAAAATTAAACCTTGAATTATTTTTATAATAAATTAAACAATTCATTATAAATTAAACTACTGAATTATTTATATAACGAATTATACCTTGAATTATTGTTATAATAAATTAAATTTGAATTATTTTGATGTTAAATTAAACAATTCATTTTAAAAGAATCACATGAATTATTTATAAAATAAATTAAACAATTCATTATAAATTAAACTATTGAATTATTTATCAAATAAATTAAACTTTGAATTATTTTTATTGTAATTCAATCAATTTATTTTAAAATAATCACTTGAATTATTTATAGAATAAATTAAACAATTCATCATAAATCAAACTATTGAATTATTTATATAATAAATTATACAATTCATAAAATAAATTTATATAATAAATTTCATTCATAAAATAAATTAAACAATTTATTATAAATTAAACTTTGAATTATTTTTTTAATTTATGAAACTATGAATTATTTTTATAATAAATTGAACAATTCATTTTAAAATAATCACATGAATTTTTTATAAAATAAATTGAACAAATTATTATAAATTATATTATTGAAATAGTTATATAATAAATTAAACTGTTGCATTATTTATATTATAAATTCAACTGAATTATTGATATAATAAATTAAATTTGAATTATTTTATAATAATTTAAACAATTCATTTTAAAATAATCATTTGAATTATTTATATAATAAATTAAACAATTAATTATAAATTAAACTGATGAATTATTTACATAATAAATTAAGCTATTGAATTATTTATATAATAAATTAAACTTTGAATTATTTTATAATAAATTAAAGAATTCTTTTTAATACAATAACTTGAATTATATATATAATAAATTTAACATTTCATTATAAATTATGCCATTGAATTATTTATACAATAAATTAAACTATTGAATTATTTATATCATAAATTAAACTTTGAATTGTTCATATAATAAATTAAATGACTGAATTATTTGCATAATAAATTAAAGTTTGAATTATTTTTATAACAAATTATACAATTCTTTTTAATATAATCACTTGAATTATATACATAGTAAATTTAACATTTCATTATAAATTAAGCTATTGAATTATTCATTTAACAAATTAAACTGTTGAATTATTCATACAATAATTAAACAATTAATTATAAATTAAAATATTGAATTATTTATATCATAAATTAAACTGTTGAATTATTTTTATAAGAAATTAAACTTTGAATTATTTTTATAAAAAATTAAACAATTTATTTTAAAATAATCACACGAATTATTTATATCATAAATTAAGCAATTCATTATAAATTAAACTATTGAATTATTTATATAATAAATTAAACTATTGAATTCATGATATCATAAATTAAACTTTGAATTATTTTTATAATAAATGAAACAATTCATTTAAAAATAATCTCTTGAATTATTGATATAACCAATTAAACGATTGAATTATTTATATAATTCATAAAATTGGAATTATTTTTATAAAAAATTAAACAATTAATTATAAATTAAAATATTAAATTATTTATATAATAAATTAAACTTTGAATTATTTTTATAACAAATTAAACTTTGAATTATTTATAAAATAAGTTAAACATTTCATTATTAATTAAAGTATTGAATTATTTATATAATAAATGAAACTTTGAATTATTTTTATCATAAATGAAACTTTGAATTATTTTTATAAAAAATTAAACAATTTATTTTAAATAATCACATGAATTATTTATATCATAAATTAAACAATTCATTTTAAAATAATCACATGAATTATTTATAAATTATATTAAACAATTCCTTATAAGTTAAATTATTGAATTATTTATAAAATAAATTAAACAATTCATTGTAAATTAAACTATTGTATTATTTATATAACAAATTAAACTTTGAATTATTTTTCTAATAAATTAAACTTTGAACTATTTATAAAATAATTTTAGCAATTCATTATTAATTAATGTATTGAATTATTTATATAATAAATTAAACTTTGAATTATTTATATGACAAATCAATCAATTTATTTTAAAATAAACACTTGAATCATTTACACAATAAATTAAACAATTCATTATAAATTAAACTGATGAATTATTTATATAATCAATTAAACCTTGAATTATTTTTATAATAAATTTAATCAATTTATTTTGAAATAATCAAATGAATTATTTATATAATAAATTAAACTATTCATTATAAATTAAACTATTGAATTATTTATGTAATAAATTAAACTTTGAATTAGTTTTATATTAAATTGAACAATTCATTTAAAAATAATCACATGAATTATTTATAAAATAAATTAAACAATTCATTATTAAGTAAAGTATTGAATTATTTATATTCGAAATTAAACTTTGAATTATTCTTATAACAATTCAATCAATTTATTTTAAAATAATCACTTGAATTATTTATAAAATACATTAAACAATTAATTATGAATTAAACTATTGAATTATTTGTATGATAAATTAAACTATTGCATTATTTATATAATAAATTTAAATTTGAATTATTTTCATACTAAATTAAACAATTCATTTTATAATAATCACTTGAATTATTTTTATAATAAATTAAACAATTCATTTTAAAATAATCACATGAATTATTTATAAAATAAACTAAACAATTCATTGTAAATTAAACAATTCAATTATTTATACAATAAATTAAACAATTAATTATAAACTAAACTATTGAATTATTTATATATCATATTAAACTTTGAATTATTTTTTTAATTAATTAAACGATGAATTATTTTTATAATAAATTAAACAATTCCTTTTAAAATAATTACATGAATTATTTACAAAATAAATTAAACAATTCATTATTAATTAACCTGTTGAATTATTTATATGATAAATTAAAGAATTCATTATGAATTAAACTATTGAATTACTTATACAATAAATTAAACAATTAATTATAAACTAAACTATTGAATTATTTATATGATAAATTAAACTATTTAATTATTTGTATAATCAATTAAACTTTGAATTATTTATTTGATTAATTAAACTATGAATTATTTTTATAATAAATTAAACAATTCCTTTTAAAATAATCACATGAATTATTTATAAAATAAATTAAACAATTCATTATAAATTAAACTATTGATTTATTCATGTAATCAATTAAACTTTGAATTATTTATAAATAAATTAAACAATTCATTATTAATTAACATGTTGAATTATTTACATAATAAATTAAATAATTCATTAAAAATTGAACTGTTGAATTATTTATATAATAAATTAAACAATTCATTATTAGTTAAACTATGAATTATTTATATGATTAACTAAACTTTAAATTATTTTTATAATAAATAGAACAATTCATTTTAAAATAATCACTTGAATTATTTATATAATAAATTAAACAATTCATTATAAATTAAACTATTGAATTATTTATACAATAAATTAAACTTTGAATTATTTTTACAATAAAATAAACTGTGAATTATTTTTATAATAAATTAAACAATTCATTTTAAATAATCACATGAATTATTTATAAAATAAATTAAACAATTCATTATAAATTAAACTATTGAATTATTTATACAATAAATTAAACAATTAATTATAAATTAAACTATTGAATTATTTATATATCATTAAACTATGAATTATTTTTATAATAAATTGAACAATTCATTTTAAAATAATCACATGAATTTTTTATAAAATAAGTTAAACAATTCATTATTAATTAACATGTTGAATTATTTACATAATAAATTAAACAATTCATTAGAAATTAAACTATTGGATTATTTATACAATAAATTAAACAATTCATTATAAGTTAAACTATGAATTATTTATATCATAAATTAAACTATTGAATTATTCGTATAATAAATTAAACAATTCATTGTAAATTAAACTATTGAATGATTTATATAATTAATGAAACTATTGAATTATTTATACAATAAATTAAATTTGAATTATTTTTATAGCAAATGAAACAATTCATTATAAGTTAAACTATTGAATTATTTATATAATAAATTAAACAAGTCATTTTAAAACAATCACTTGAATTACTTATAAAATAAATTGAACAAATCATTATAAATTAAATTATTGAAATATTTATGTAATAAATTAAACTGTTGCATTATTTATACAATAAATTCAACTGAATTATTGATATAATAAATTAAATTTGAATTATTTTATAATAATTTAAACAATTCATTTTAAAATAATCATTTGAATTATTTATATAATAAATTAAACAATTAATTATGAATTAATCTAATGAATTATTTACATATTAAATTAAGCTATTGAATTATTTATGTAATAAATTAAAATATTGCATTATTTGTATGATAAATTAAACTTTGAATTATTTTTATAATCAATTAGTCAAATTATTTTAAAACAATCACATGAATTAATTATATAACAAATTAAACAATTCATTATAAATTAACCTATTGAATTATTTATGCAATAAATGAAACTTTGAATTATTTTTATAATAAATTAAACAATTCATTTTAAAATAATCACTTGAATTATTTATATAATAAAATAAAATTTGAATTATATTCATAATAAATGAAACAATTCATTTAAAAATAATCACTTGAATTATTTATATAATAAATGAAACAATTAATTATAAATTAAACTATTGAAATACATTAAACGTTGAATTATTTTTATAACAAATTAAACGTTGAATTATTTATAAAATAAGTTAAACAATTCATTATTAATTAAAGTATTGAATTATTTATATAATAAATTAAACAATTCATTATAAATTAAACTATTGAATTATTTATACAATAAATTAAACTTTGAATTATTTTTACAATAAAATAAACTGTGAATTATTTTTATAATAAATTAAACAATTCATTTTAAATAATCACATGAATTATTTATAAAATAAATTAAACAATTCATTATAAATTAAACTATTGAATTATTTATACAATAAATTAAACAATTAATTATAAATTAAACTATTGAATTATTTATATATCATTAAACTTTGAATTATTTTTTTAATTTATGAAACTATGAATTATTTTTATAATAAATTGAACAATTCATTTTAAAATAATCACATGAATTTTTTATAAAATAAGTTAAACAATTCATTATTAGTTAAACTATGAATTATGTATATGATAAACTAAACTTTAAATTATTTTTATAATAAATAGAACAATTCATTTTAAAATAATCACTTGAATTATTTATATAATAAATTAAACAATTCATTATAAATTAAACTATTGAATTATTTATACAATAAATTAAACAATTAATTATAAATTAAACTATTGAATTATTTATATATCATTAAACTTTGAATTATTTTTTTAATTTATGAAACTATGAATTATTTTTATAATAAATTGAACAATTCATTTTAAAATAATCACATGATTTTTTTATAAAATAAGTTAAACAATTCATTATTAATTAACATGTTGAATTATTTACATAATAAATTAAACAATTCATTAGAAATTAAACTATTGGATTATTTATACAATAAATTAAACAATTCATTATAAGTTAAACTATGAATTATTTATATCATAAATTAAACTATTGAATTATTCGTATAATAAATTAAACAATTCATTGTAAATTAAACTATTGAATGATTTATATAATTAATGAAACTATTGAATTATTTATACAATAAATTAAATTTGAATTATTTTTATAGCAAATGAAACAATTCATTATAAGTTAAACTATTGAATTATTTATATAATAAATTAAACAAGTCATTTTAAAACAATCACTTGAATTACTTATAAAATAAATTGAACAAATCATTATAAATTAAATTATTGAAATATTTATGTAATAAATTAAACTGTTGCATTATTTATACAATAAATTCAACTGAATTATTGATATAATAAATTAAATTTGAATTATTTTATAATAATTTAAACAATTCATTTTAAAATAATCATTTGAATTATTTATATAATAAATTAAACAATTAATTATGAATTAATCTAATGAATTATTTACATATTAAATTAAGCTATTGAATTATTTATGTAATAAATTAAAATATTGCATTATTTGTATGATAAATTAAACTTTGAATTATTTTTATAATAAATTAGTCAAATTATTTTAAAATAATCACATGAATTAATTATATAACAAATTAAACAATTCATTATAAATTAACCTATTGAATTATTTATGCAATAAATGAAACTTTGAATTATTTTTATAATAAATTAAACAATTCATTTTAAAATAATCACTTGAATTATTTATATAATAAAATAAAATTTGAATTATATTCATAATAAATGAAACAATTCATTTAAAAATAATCACTTGAATTATTTATATAATAAATGAAACAATTAATTATAAATTAAACTATTGAAATACATTAAACGTTGAATTATTTTTATAACAAATTAAACGTTGAATTATTTATAAAATAAGTTAAACAATTCATTATTAATTAAAGTATTGAATTATTTATATAATAAATTAAACCTTGAATTATTGTTATCATAAATTAAATTTGAATTATTTTGATATTAAATTAAACAATTCATTTCAAAATAATCACATGAATTATTTATAAAATAAATTAAACAATTCATTGTAAATTGAACTATTGAATTATTTATCATATAAATTAAACTTTGAATTATTTTTATAATAAATCAATCAATTTATTTTAAAATAATCACTTGAATTTTATACATAATAAATTAAACAATTCATTATAAATTAAACTATTGAATTTTTTTACATTAAATTTAATCAATTTATTTTAAAATAATCACATGAATTATTTATACAATAGATTAAACAATTAATTATAAATTAAACTATTGAATTATTTATGTCATAAAATAAACTTTGAATTATTTATAAAATAAGTTAAACAATTCATTATGAATTAAAGAATTGAATTATTCATGTAATAAATTAAACTTTGAATTTTTTTTATTAAAATCAATCCATTTATTTTAAAATAATCACTTGAATCATTTATATAATAAATTTAACAATTCATTATAAATTAAACTATTGAATTATATATATAATCAATTAAACTTTGAATTATTTTTTTATAAATTTAATCAATTTATTTCAAAATAATCACATGAATTATTTATACAATAGATTAAACAATTAATTATAAATTAAACTATTGAATTATTTATATAATAAAATAAACTTTGAATTATTTTTATAATAAAATAAACAATTCATTTTCATATAATCACTTGAATTATTTATAAAATAAATTAAGCAATTCATTATAAATTAAACAATTGAATTATTTATTTAACAAATTAAACTATTGCATTATTTATATAAAAAATTAAACTTTGAATTATTTTTAAATAAATTAGTCAAATTATTTTAAAATAATCACATGAATTATTTATATGATAAATTAAACAATTCATTTTAAATTAAACAATTGCATTATTTATATAATAAATTAAACTTTGAATTATTTTTATAAAATATGAATCAATTTATTTCAAAATCATCCCATGGATTATTTATATAATAAATTAAACAATTAATTATAGATTAAACTATTGAATTATTTTTTCATAAATTAAAGCTTGAATTATTAATATAATAAATTAAACTATTGCATTATTCATGTAATCAATTAAACTTTGAATTATTTATAAATAAATTAAACAATTCATTATTAATTAACATGTTGAATTATTTACATAATAAATTAAATAATTCATTAAAAATTGAACTGTTGAATTATTTATATAATAAATTAAACAATTCATTATTAGTTAAACTATGAATTATTTATATGATTAACTAAACTTTAAATTATTTTTATAATAAATAGAACAATTCATTTTAAAATAATCACTTGAATTATTTATATAATAAATTAAACAATTCATTATAAATTAAACTATTGAATTATTTATACAATAAATTAAACTTTGAATTATTTTTACAATAAAATAAACTGTGAATTATTTTTATAATAAATTAAACAATTCATTTTAAATAATCACATGAATTATTTATAAAATAAATTAAACAATTCATTATAAATTAAACTATTGAATTATTTATACAATAAATTAAACAATTAATTATAAATTAAACTATTGAATTATTTATATATCATTAAACTATGAATTATTTTTATAATAAATTGAACAATTCATTTTAAAATAATCACATGAATTTTTTATAAAATAAGTTAAACAATTCATTATTAATTAACATGTTGAATTATTTACATAATAAATTAAACAATTCATTAGAAATTAAACTATTGGATTATTTATACAATAAATTAAACAATTCATTATAAGTTAAACTATGAATTATTTATATCATAAATTAAACTATTGAATTATTCGTATAATAAATTAAACAATTCATTGTAAATTAAACTATTGAATGATTTATATAATTAATGAAACTATTGAATTATTTATACAATAAATTAAATTTGAATTATTTTTATAGCAAATGAAACAATTCATTATAAGTTAAACTATTGAATTATTTATATAATAAATTAAACAAGTCATTTTAAAACAATCACTTGAATTACTTATAAAATAAATTGAACAAATCATTATAAATTAAATTATTGAAATATTTATGTAATAAATTAAACTGTTGCATTATTTATACAATAAATTCAACTGAATTATTGATATAATAAATTAAATTTGAATTATTTTATAATAATTTAAACAATTCATTTTAAAATAATCATTTGAATTATTTATATAATAAATTAAACAATTAATTATGAATTAATCTAATGAATTATTTACATATTAAATTAAGCTATTGAATTATTTATGTAATAAATTAAAATATTGCATTATTTGTATGATAAATTAAACTTTGAATTATTTTTATAATCAATTAGTCAAATTATTTTAAAACAATCACATGAATTAATTATATAACAAATTAAACAATTCATTATAAATTAACCTATTGAATTATTTATGCAATAAATGAAACTTTGAATTATTTTTATAATAAATTAAACAATTCATTTTAAAATAATCACTTGAATTATTTATATAATAAAATAAAATTTGAATTATATTCATAATAAATGAAACAATTCATTTAAAAATAATCACTTGAATTATTTATATAATAAATGAAACAATTAATTATAAATTAAACTATTGAAATACATTAAACGTTGAATTATTTTTATAACAAATTAAACGTTGAATTATTTATAAAATAAGTTAAACAATTCATTATTAATTAAAGTATTGAATTATTTATATAATAAATTAAACAATTCATTATAAATTAAACTATTGAATTATTTATACAATAAATTAAACTTTGAATTATTTTTACAATAAAATAAACTGTGAATTATTTTTATAATAAATTAAACAATTCATTTTAAATAATCACATGAATTATTTATAAAATAAATTAAACAATTCATTATAAATTAAACTATTGAATTATTTATACAATAAATTAAACAATTAATTATAAATTAAACTATTGAATTATTTATATATCATTAAACTTTGAATTATTTTTTTAATTTATGAAACTATGAATTATTTTTATAATAAATTGAACAATTCATTTTAAAATAATCACATGAATTTTTTATAAAATAAGTTAAACAATTCATTATTAGTTAAACTATGAATTATGTATATGATAAACTAAACTTTAAATTATTTTTATAATAAATAGAACAATTCATTTTAAAATAATCACTTGAATTATTTATATAATAAATTAAACAATTCATTATAAATTAAACTATTGAATTATTTATACAATAAATTAAACAATTAATTATAAATTAAACTATTGAATTATTTATATATCATTAAACTTTGAATTATTTTTTTAATTTATGAAACTATGAATTATTTTTATAATAAATTGAACAATTCATTTTAAAATAATCACATGATTTTTTTATAAAATAAGTTAAACAATTCATTATTAATTAACATGTTGAATTATTTACATAATAAATTAAACAATTCATTAGAAATTAAACTATTGGATTATTTATACAATAAATTAAACAATTCATTATAAGTTAAACTATGAATTATTTATATCATAAATTAAACTATTGAATTATTCGTATAATAAATTAAACAATTCATTGTAAATTAAACTATTGAATGATTTATATAATTAATGAAACTATTGAATTATTTATACAATAAATTAAATTTGAATTATTTTTATAGCAAATGAAACAATTCATTATAAGTTAAACTATTGAATTATTTATATAATAAATTAAACAAGTCATTTTAAAACAATCACTTGAATTACTTATAAAATAAATTGAACAAATCATTATAAATTAAATTATTGAAATATTTATGTAATAAATTAAACTGTTGCATTATTTATACAATAAATTCAACTGAATTATTGATATAATAAATTAAATTTGAATTATTTTATAATAATTTAAACAATTCATTTTAAAATAATCATTTGAATTATTTATATAATAAATTAAACAATTAATTATGAATTAATCTAATGAATTATTTACATATTAAATTAAGCTATTGAATTATTTATGTAATAAATTAAAATATTGCATTATTTGTATGATAAATTAAACTTTGAATTATTTTTATAATAAATTAGTCAAATTATTTTAAAATAATCACATGAATTAATTATATAACAAATTAAACAATTCATTATAAATTAACCTATTGAATTATTTATGCAATAAATGAAACTTTGAATTATTTTTATAATAAATTAAACAATTCATTTTAAAATAATCACTTGAATTATTTATATAATAAAATAAAATTTGAATTATATTCATAATAAATGAAACAATTCATTTAAAAATAATCACTTGAATTATTTATATAATAAATGAAACAATTAATTATAAATTAAACTATTGAAATACATTAAACGTTGAATTATTTTTATAACAAATTAAACGTTGAATTATTTATAAAATAAGTTAAACAATTCATTATTAATTAAAGTATTGAATTATTTATATAATAAATTAAACTTTGAATTATTTTTATGACAAATCAATCAATTTATTTTAAAATAATCACTTGAATCATTTATATAATAAATTAAACAATTCATTCTCAATTAAACAATTGAATTATTTATATAACAAATTAAACTTTGAATTATTTTTATAATAAATTCATCAATTTATTTTAAAATAATCACTTGAATTATTTACATAATAAATTAAACAATTCATTTTCAATTAAACTGTTGAATTATTTATATTAAATTAAACCTTGAATTATTTTTGTATTAAATTTAATCAATTTATTTAAAAATCATCACATGAATTATTTATATAATAGATTAAACAATTAATTATAAATTAAACTATTGAATTATTTATATAATAAATTAAACCTTGAATTATTGTTATCATAAATTAAATTTGAATTATTTTGATATTAAATTAAACAATTCATTTCAAAATAATCACATGAATTATTTATAAAATAAATTAAACAATTCATTGTAAATTGAACTATTGAATTATTTATCATATAAATTAAACTTTGAATTATTTTTATAATAAATCAATCAATTTATTTTAAAATAATCACTTGAATTTTTTACATAATAAATTAAACAATTCATTATAAATTAAACAATTGAATTATTTATTTAACAAATTAAACTATTGCATTATTTATATAAAAAATTAAACTTTGAAATATTTTTAAATAAATTAGTCAAATTATTTTAAAATAATCAGATGAATTATTTATATAAGAAATTAAACAATTCATTATAAATTAAACTATTGAATTATTTATACAATAAATTAAAATTTGAATTATTTTTATAATAATTGAAACAATTCATTTAAAAATAATCACTTGAATTATTTATATAATAAATTAAACAATTCATTATCAATTAAACTATTGAATTATTTATATAATAAATTAAACTGTTGCATTATTTATATAATACATGAAACTTTGAATTATTTTTATAATAAATCAATCAATTTATTTTAAAATAATCACTTGAATTTTATACATAATAAATTAAACAATTCATTATAAATTAAACTATTGAATTTTTTTACATTAAATTTAATCAATTTATTTTAAAATAATCACATGAATTATTTATACAATAGATTAAACAATTAATTATAAATTAAACTATTGAATTATTTATGTCATAAAATAAACTTTGAATTATTTATAAAATAAGTTAAACAATTCATTATGAATTAAAGAATTGAATTATTCATGTAATAAATTAAACTTTGAATTTTTTTTATTAAAATCAATCCATTTATTTTAAAATAATCACTTGAATCATTTATATAATAAATTTAACAATTCATTATAAATTAAACTATTGAATTATATATATAATCAATTAAACTTTGAATTATTTTTTTATAAATTTAATCAATTTATTTCAAAATAATCACATGAATTATTTATACAATAGATTAAACAATTAATTATAAATTAAACTATTGAATTATTTATATAATAAAATAAACTTTGAATTATTTTTATAATAAAATAAACAATTCATTTTCATATAATCACTTGAATTATTTATAAAATAAATTAAGCAATTCATTATAAATTAAACAATTGAATTATTTATTTAACAAATTAAACTATTGCATTATTTATATAAAAAATTAAACTTTGAATTATTTTTAAATAAATTAGTCAAATTATTTTAAAATAATCACATGAATTATTTATATGATAAATTAAACAATTCATTTTAAATTAAACAATTGCATTATTTATATAATAAATTAAACTTTGAATTATTTTTATAAAATATGAATCAATTTATTTCAAAATCATCACATGGATTATTTATATAATAAATTAAACAATTAATTATAGATTAAACTATTGAATTATTTTTTCATAAATTAAAGCTTGAATTATTAATATAATAAATTAAACTATTGCATTATTCATGTAAAAAATTAAACTTTGAATTATTTTTATAATAAACTAATCAATTTATTTTAAAATAATCACATGAATTATTTATATAATAAATGAAACAATTAATTATAAATTAAACTATTGAAATATTTATATAATACATTAAACTTTGAATTATTTTTATAACAAATTAAACGTTGAATTATTTATAAAATAAGTTAAACAATTCATTATTAATTAAAGTATTGAATCATTTATATAATAAATTAAACTTTGAATTATTTTTATAACAAATTAAACTTTGAATTATTTTTGTATTAAATTAAACAATTCATTTAAAAATAATCACATGAATTATTTATAAAATAAATCAAACAATTCATTATGAATTAAAGTATTGAATCATTTGTATAATAAATTAAACTTTGAATTATTTTTATAATGAATTTAATCAATTTATTTTAAAATAATCACATGATTTATTTATATAATAAATTAAACTATTGAATTATTTATATAATAAATTAAACTTTGAATTATTTTTATGACAAATCAATCAATTTATTTTAAAATAATCACTTGAATCATTTATATAATAAATTAAACAATTCATTCTCAATTAAACAATTGAATTATTTATATAACAAATTAAACTTTGAATTATTAAAAAAATAAGTTTAACAATTCATTGTTAATTAAAGTATTGAATTATTTATATGATAAATTAAACTTTGAATTATTTTTATAATAAATTCATCAATTTATTTTAAAATAATCACTTGAATGATTTACATAATAAATTAAACAATTCATTACAAATTAAACTGTTGAATTATTTATATAATAAATTAAACCTTGAATTATTTTTGTATTAAATTTAATCAATTGATTTAAAAATCATCACATGAATTATTTATATAATAGATTAAACAATTAATTATAAATTAAACTATTGAATTGTTCATATAATAAAATAAACTTTGAATTATTTATAAAATAAGTTAAACAATTCATTATAAATTAAACTATTGCATTATATATATAATAAATTAAAGCTTGAATTATTGTTATAATAAATTAAATTTGAATTATTTTGTTATTAAATTAAACAATTCATTTTAAAATAAGCACATGAATTATTTATAAAATAAATTAAACAATTCATTATAAGTTAAACTAATGAATTATTTATCAAATAAATTAAACTTTGAATTATTTTTATAATAAATCTATCAATTTATTTTAAAATAATCACTTGAATTTTTTACATAATAAATTAAACAATTCATTATAAATTAAACTATTGATTTTTTTTACATTAAATTTAATCAATTTATTTTAAAATAATCACATGAATTATTTATACAATAGATTAAACAATTAATTATAAATTAAACTATAGAATTATTTATGTAATAAAATAAACTTTGAATTATTTTTATAACAAATCAATCCATTTATTTTAAAATAATCACTTGAATCATTTATACAATAAATTTAACAATTCATTATAAATTAAACTATTGAATTATATATATAAACAATTAAACCTTGAATTATTTTGATAATAAATTTAATCAATTTATTTTAAAATAATCACATGAATTATTTATATAATAAATTAAACAATTCATTATAAATTAAACTATCGAATTTTTTTTACATTAAATTTAATCAATTTATTTTAAAATAATCACATGAATTATTTATACAATAGATTAAACAATTAATTACAAATTAAACTATTGAATTATTTATGTAATAAAATAAACTTTGAATTATTTTTATAACAAATCAATCCATTTATTTTAAAATAATCACTTGAATCAATTATATAATAAATTTAACAATTCATTATAAATTAAACTATTGAATTATTTATATAAACAATTAAACCTTGAATTATTTTTATAATAAATTTAATCAATTTATTTTAAAATAATCACATAAATTATTTATATAATAAATTAAACTATTGAATTATTTATATAATAAATTAAACTTTGAATTATTTTTATAATAAATGAAACAATTCATTTTCATATAATCACTTGAATTATTTATAAAATAAATTAAACAATTCATTATAAATTAAACTATTGAATTATTTATATAATAAAATAAACTTTGAATTATTTATAAAATAAGTTAAACAATTCATTATTAATTAAACTATTGAATTATTTATATGATAAATTATACATTTCATAAAATAAATTAAACAATTTATTATAAATTAAACTATTGAATTATTTATATTATAAATTAAACTATTGCATTATTTATACAATAAATGAAACTGTGAATTATTTTTATAATAAATTGAACAATTCATTTTAAAATAATCACTTGAATTATTTACAAAATAAATTAAACTTTGAATTATTTTTATAAGAAATTAAACTTTGAATTATTTTTATAAAAAATTAAACAATTTATTTTAAAATAATCACATGAATTATTTATATCATAAATTAAACAATTCATTATAAATTAAACTATTGAATTATTTATATAATAAATTAAACTATTGAATTCATGATATCATAAATTAAACTTTGAATTATTTTTATAATAAATGAAACAATTCATTTAAAAATAATCTCTTGAATTATTGATATAACCAATTAAACGATTGAATTATTTATATAATTCATAAAATTGGAATTTTTTTTATAAAAAATTAAACAATTAATTATAAATTAAAATATTGAATTATTTGTATCATAAATTAAACTTTGAATTATTTTTATAATAAATTAAATAATTCATTATCAATTAAACTATTGAATTATTGATATAATCAATTAAACGATTGAATTATTTATATAATTAATAAAATTTGAATTATTTTTATAAAAAATTAAAAAAATAATTATAAATTAAAATATTGAATGATTTATATCATAAATTAAACTTTGAATTATTTTTATAAGAAATTAAATTTTGAATTATTTTTATAAAAAATTGAACAATTTATTTTAAAATAATCACGAATTATTTATATCATAAATTAAACAATTCATTTTAAAATAATCACATGAATTATTTATAAATTATATCAAACAATTCATTATAAGTTAAATTATTGAATTATTTATAAAATAAATTAAAGCTTGAATTATTCATATAATAAATGAATCATTTACACAATAAATTAAACAATTCATTATGAATTAAAGTGATGAATTATTTATATAATAAATTAAACTTTGAATTATTTGTAAAATAAGTTAAACAATTCATTATAAATTAAACTATTGAATTATTTATGTAATAAATTAAACTTTGAATTATTTTTATATTAAATTGAACAATTCATTTAAAAATAATCACATGAATTATTTATAAAATAAATTAAACAATTCATTATAAATTAAACTATTGAATTATTTATATAATAAAATAAACTTTGAATTATTTATAAAATAAGTTAAACAATTCATTATTAATTAAACTATTGAATTATTTATATGATAAATTATACATTTCATAAAATAAATTAAACAATTTATTATAAATTAAACTATTGAATTATTTATATTATAAATTAAACTATTGCATTATTTATACAATAAATGAAACTGTGAATTATTTTTATAATAAATTGAACAATTCATTTTAAAATAATCACTTGAATTATTTACAAAATAAATTAAACTTTGAATTATTTTTATAAGAAATTAAACTTTGAATTATTTTTATAAAAAATTAAACAATTTATTTTAAAATAATCACACGAATTATTTATATCATAAATTAAACAATTCATTATAAATTAAACTATTGAATTATTTATATAATAAATTAAACTATTGAATTCATGATATCATAAATTAAACTTTGAATTATTTTTATAATAAATGAAACAATTCATTTAAAAATAATCTCTTGAATTATTGATATAACCAATTAAACGATTGAATTATTTATATAATTCATAAAATTGGAATTTTTTTTATAAAAAATTAAACAATTAATTATAAATTAAAATATTGAATTATTTGTATCATAAATTAAACTTTGAATTATTTTTATAATAAATTAAATAATTCATTATCAATTAAACTATTGAATTATTGATATAATCAATTAAACGATTGAATTATTTATATAATTAATAAAATTTGAATTATTTTTATAAAAAATTAAAAAAATAATTATAAATTAAAATATTGAATGATTTATATCATAAATTAAACTTTGAATTATTTTTATAAGAAATTAAATTTTGAATTATTTTTATAAAAAATTGAACAATTTATTTTAAAATAATCACGAATTATTTATATCATAAATTAAACAATTCATTTTAAAATAATCACATGAATTATTTATAAATTATATCAAACAATTCATTATAAGTTAAATTATTGAATTATTTATAAAATAAATTAAAGCTTGAATTATTCATATAATAAATGAATCATTTACACAATAAATTAAACAATTCATTATGAATTAAAGTGATGAATTATTTATATAATAAATTAAACTTTGAATTATTTGTAAAATAAGTTAAACAATTCATTATAAATTAAACTATTGAATTATTTATGTAATAAATTAAACTTTGAATTATTTTTATATTAAATTGAACAATTCATTTAAAAATAATCACATGAATTATTTATAAAATAAATTAAACAATTCATTATTAAGTAAAGTATTGAATTATTTATATTAGAAATTAAACTTTGAATTATTTTTATAACAATTCAATCAATTTATTTTAAAATAATCACTTGAATCATTTATATAATAAATTGAACAATTCATTCTAAATTAAACTATTGAATTATTATGGAATAAATTGAACAATAAATTATTTTTAAAACAATTTAAGCTTTGAATCATTTTTATATTAAATTTAATCAATTTATTTTAAAATAATCATATGAATTATTTATATAATAAATTAAACAATAAATTATAAATTAAACTATTGAATTATTTCGACAATAAATTAAATTTGAATTATTTTTATAACAAATTAAACTGTTGAATTAGTCATATAATAAATAAAATTTAAATTATTTTTGTTATAAATTAAACATTCATTTCAAAATAATCACATGAATTATTTATAAAATAAATTAAACAATTCATTATGAATTAAAGTATTGAATTATTTAGATAATAATTTAAAGCGTGAATTATTTATATACTAAATTAAAGCTTGAATTATTCATATAATAAATTAAACTATTGAATTATTTACACAACAAATTAAACTTTGAATTATTTTTCTAATAAATTAATCAATTTATTTCAAAATAATCACATGAATTATTGATATAATAAATGAAACAATTAATTATAAATTAAACTATTGCATTATTTATATGAAAAATTAAACTTTGAATTATTTTTATAATAAATTAATCAATTTACTTAAAAATAATCACATGAATTATTTATATAATAAATTAAACCTTTAATTATTTTTAATTATTAATAGTTTAATTATTAAACAATTCATTATAAATTAAATTATTGAAAGAAATGATATAATAAATTAAACAATTAATTATAAATTAAACAAATGAATTATTTGTATAATCAATTAAACAATGAATTATAAATTAAAGTATTGAATTATTTGTATGATAAATTAAACTTGTAATTATTTTTACAACAAATTAAACGTTGAATAATTTTTATAACAAATCAATCAATTTATTGTGAAATAATCACTTGAATTATTTCTAAAATAAATTAAACTATTCATTATCAATTAAACTATTGAAAGATTTATAAAATAAATTAAACAATTCATTGTAAATTAAACGATTGTATTATTTATATAATAAACTTATCTATTGAATTAATGATATAATAAATGAAACTTTGAATTATTTTTATAATAAATTAAACAATTCATTGTCAATTAAACGATTGAATTATTTATATAATCAATTAAACGATTGAATTATTTATATAATTAATACAATTTGAATTATTTTTATAATAAATTAAACAATTAATTATAAATTAAAATATTGAATTATTTATATCAGAAATTAAACTCTGAATTATTTTTATAACAAAGTAAACTTTGAATTATTTTCATAAAAAAATAATCAATTTATTTTAAAATAATCACATGAATTATGTTTATCATAAATTAAACAATGAATTATAAATTAAATTATTGAATTATTTATACAATAAATTAAACTTTGAATTATTTTTATAATAAATCAATCACTTTGTTTTAAAATAATCACTGGAATTATTTATAAAATAAATTAAACAATTCATTTTAAAATAATCACATGAATTATTTATAAATTATATTAAACAATTCATTATAAATGAAACAATTGAATTATTTATAAAATAAATTAAACAATTCATTATAAATTAAACTATTGAATTATTTATATGATAAATTAAACTTTGAATTATTTTTATAATAAAGTAATCAATTCATTTTAAAATAATCACTTGAATCATTTATATAATAAATTAAACAATTCATTATAAATTAAACGATTGAATTATTTATATAATAAATTAAACTATTGAATTATTTGTACAATAAATTAAACTTTGAATTATTTTTTTACAAATTAATCAATTTATTTCAAAATAATCACTAGAATTATTTATTTAATAAATTATACAATTCATTATAAATTAAACTATTGAATTAATTATATAATAAATTAAGCAATTCATTATAAATTAAACGATTGAATTATTTATATAATAATTTAAACAATTGCATTATTTGTATAATAAATTAAACTTTGAATTATTTCTATAATAAATTAAATAAAATAATTTTAAAATATTCACCAGAATTATTTACATCATAAATTAAACAATTCATTACAAATGAAACAATTGAATTATTTATATAATAAATTAAACTATTGCATTATTTGTATAAAAAAATTAACCTTTGAATTATTTTTATAATAAATTAAACAATTCATTTTAAAATAATCACTTATTTTATTTATGTAATAAATGAAACAATTCATTATAAATTAAACTATTGAATTATTTATGTGATAAATTAAACTTTGAATTATGTTCATAACAAATTAATCAATATATTTTAAAATAATCACTAGAATTATTTTTATAATAAATTAAACAATTCACTATAAATTAAACGATTGCATTATTTATATAACAAATTGAATTTTGAATTATTTTTCTAATAAATTAATCAATTTATTTTAAAATAATCACATGAATCATTTATATAATAAATTAAACAATTCATTCTAAATTAAACGATTGAATTATTTATATAATAAATTAAACTATTGCATTATTTATATAATAAATTAAACTTTGAATTATTTCTGTAATAATTTGAACAATTCATTATAAATTAAACTATTGAATTATTTCTATCATAAATTAAACAATTCATTATAAATTAAAGGATTGAATTATTTATATAATAAATTAAACAATTCATTATAAATTAAACAATTGAATTATTTATATAATAAATTAAACTATTGCATTATTTATATAATAAATTAAACTATTGCATTATTTATATAATAAATTAAACTTTGAAATATTTTTATAATAAATTAAACAATTCATTTTAAAATAATTACTTGAATTATTCATATAATAAATTAAACAATTCATTATAAATTAAACTATTGAATTATTTATACAATAAACTAAACTTTGAATTATTTTTATAATAAATTATTCAATTTATTTTAATATAATCACATGAATTATTTGTATAATAAATTAAGCAATTAATTATAAATTAAACTGTTGAATTATTTACATGATAAATTAAACAATTCATTATAAATTAAACTATTGAATTATTTGTACAATAAATTAAACAATTCATTATCAATTAAACTCTTGAATTATTTATATAATAAATTTAACAATTCATTATGAATTAAACTATTGAATTATTTTTATATTAAATTTAATCAATTTATTTAAAAATAATCACATGAATTATTTATACAATAGATTAAACAATTAATTATATTTAAACTCGTGAATTATTTATGTAATAAATTAAACTTTGAATTATTTTTATAATAAATGAAACAATTCATTTAAAAATAATCACTTGAATTATTCATATAATAAATTAAACAATTCATTATAAATTAAACTATTGAATTATTTATGTAACAAATTAAACTATTGCCTTATTTATCTGAAAAATTAAACCTTGAATTATTTTTATAATAAATTAAACAATTCATTATAAATTAAACTATTGAATTATTTATATAATGAATTAAACCTTGAATTATTGTTATAATAAATTAAATTTGAATTATTTTGATATTAAATTAAACAATTCATTTTAAAAGAATCACATGAATTATTTATAAAATAAATTAAACAATTCATTATAAATTAAACTATTGAATTATTTGTGTAACAAATTAAACTATTGCATTATTTATATGAAAAATTAAACTTTGAATTATTTTTATAATAAATTAAACGATTCATTTCATAATAATCACTTCCATTATTTATATAATAAATTCAACAATTCATTCTGAATTAAACTATTGAATAATTTATATAACAATTAAAATTTGAATCATTTTTATAACAAATCAATCCATTTATTTTAAAATAATCAATTGAATCATTTATACAATAAATTAAACAATTCATTATAAATTAAACTATTAAATTACATGTATGATCAATTAAACCTTGAATTATGTTTATAATAAATTTAATCAATTTATTTTAATCATATGAATTTTTTATATAATAAATTAAACAATTCATTATAAATTAAACTATTGAATTATTTATGTAATAAATTAAACTATTGTATTATTTATATAATAAACTAAACTTTTAATTATTTTTATAATAAATTAAACAATTCATTCTCAATTAAACTATTGAATTATTGATATAATCAATTAAACGATTGAATTATTCATATAATTAATAACATTTGAATTATTTTAATGAAAAATTAAACAATTAATTATAAATTAAAATATTGAATTATTTATATCATAAATTAAACTTTGAATTATTTTTATAAGAAATTAAACTTTGAATTATTTTTATAAAAAATTAAACAATTTATTTTAAAATAATCACACAAATTATTTATATCATAAATTAAACAATTCATTATAAATTAAACGATTGAATTATTTATATAATAAATTAAACTATTGAATTCATGATATCATAAATTAAACTTTGAATTATTTTTATAATAAATGAAACAATTCATTTAAAAATAATCTCTTGAATTATTGATATAACCAATTAAACGATTGAATTATTTATATAATTCATAAAATTGGAATTATTTTTATGAAAAATTTAAAAATTAATTATAAATTAAAATATTGAATTATTTGTATCATAAATTAAACAAATCACTATAAATTAAATGATTGCATTATTTATATAACAAATTAAATTTTGAATTATTTTTCTAATAAATTAATCAATTTATTTTAAAATTATCACATGAATCATTTATATAATAAATTAGCAATTCATTCTAAATTAAACTATTGAATTATTTATACAATAAATTAAACTTTGAATTTTTTTTTATAACAAATTAATCAATTTATTTCAAATAATCACTAGAATTATTTATATAATAAATTATACAATTCATTATAAATTAAACTATTGAATTATTTATATAATAAATTAAACAATTCATTATAAATTAAACGATTGAATTGTTTATATAATAATTTAAACAATTGCATTATTTGTATAATAAATTAAACTTTGAATTATTTCCATAATAAATTAAATAAAATCATTTTAAAATATTCACCAGAATTATTTACATCATAAATTAAACAATTCATTACAAATGAAACAATTGAATTATTTATATAATAAATTAAACTATTGCATTATTTGTATAAAAAAAATAACCTTTGAATTATTTTTATAATAAATTAAACAATTCATTTTAAAATAATCACTTGATTTATTTATGTAATAAATTAAACAATTCATTATAAATTAAACTATTGAATTATTTGTATAATAAATTAAACAATTCATTATAAATTAAACTATTGAATTATTTATGTGATAAATTAAACTTTGAATTATTTCTATAATAAATTAAACAAATCATTTTAAAATATTCACCACAATTATTTACATCATAAATTAAACAATTCATTATAAATTAATCTATTGAATTATTTATATAATAAATTAAACTGTTGCATTATTTATATAAAAAATTAACCTTTGAATTATTTTTATATTAAATCAAACAATTCATTTTAAAATAATCACTTGAATTATTCATATAATAAATTAAACAATTCATTATAAATTAAACTATTGAATTATTTATACAATAAACTAAACTTTGAATTATTTTATAATAAATTATTCAATTCATTTTAATATAATCACATGAATTATTTGTATAATAAATTAAGCAATTAATTATAAATTAAACTGTTGAATTATTTATATGATAAATTAAACAATTCATTATAAATTAAACTATTGAATTATTTATACAATAAATTAAACAATTCATTATCAATTAAACTCTTGAATTATTTATATAATAAATTTAACAATTCATTATAAATTAAACTATTGAATTATTTATCTAATAAATTAAACGATTGCGTTATTTATACAATAAATTAAACTTTGAATTAATTTTATAATAAATTCAACAATTCGCTATGAATTAAACTATTGAATTATTTATCTAATAAATTAAACGATTGCGTTATTTATACAATAAATTAAACTTTGAATTAATTTTATAATAAATTCAACAATTCGTTATGAATTAAACTATTGAATTATTTATGTGATAAATTAAACTTTGAATTATGTTTATAACAAATTAATCAATATATTTTAAAATAATCACTTGAATTATTATTGTAATAAATTAAACAATTCATTATAAATTATACTATGGAATTATTTATATCATAAATTAAACAATTCATTATAAATTAAACTGTTGAATCATTTATGTAACAAATTGAACTATTGCATTATTTATATGAAAAATTAAACTTTGAATTATTTTTATGATAAATTAATCAATTTACTTTAAAATAATCACATGAATTATTTATATAATCAATTAAACCTTTAATTATTTTTATAATAAATTAAACAATTCATTATAAATTAAACTAATGAATTATTTATATAATCAATTAAACAATGAATTATAAAGTAAACTATTGAATTATTTATATAATAAATTAAACAATGAATTATAAATTAAACTATTGAATTATTTGTATAATAAATTAAACTTGTAATTATTTTTACAACAAATTAAACTTTGAATAATTTTTATAACAAATCAATCAATTGATTGTGAAATAATCACTTGAATTATTTATATAATAAATTAAAGAATTCATTATAAATTAAACTATTGAATTATTTATATAATAAATTAAACAATTCATTGTCAATTAAACTATTGAATTATTGATATAATCAATTAAACGATTGAATTATTTATATAATTAATACAATTTGAATTATTTTTATAATAAATTAAACAATTAATTATAAATTAAAATATTGAATTATTTATATCAGAAATTAAACTCTGAATTATTTTTATAACAAAGTAAACTTTGAATTATTTTTATAAAAAATTAATCAATTTATTTTAAAATAATCACATGAATTATTTTTATCATAAATTAAACAATGAATTATAAATTAAATTATTGAATTATTTATACAATAAATTAAACTTTGAATTATTTTTATAATAAATCAATCACTTTGTTTTAAAATAATCACTAGAATTATTTATAAAATAAATTAAACAATTCATTTTAAAATAATCACATGAATTATTTATAAATTATATTAAACAATTCATGATAAATGAAACAATTGAATTATTTATATAATCCATTAAATGATTGAATTATTTATATAATTAATACAATTTGAATTATTTTTATAATAAATTAAACAATTAATTATAAATTAAACTATTGAATTATTTATATAATAAATTAAACAATGAATTATAAATTAAACTATTGAATTATTTGTATAATAAATTAAACTTGTAATTATTTTTACAACAAATTAAACTTTGAATAATTTTTATAACAAATCAATCAATTGATTGTGAAATAATCACTTGAATTATTTATATAATAAATTAAAGAATTCATTATAAATTAAACTATTGAATTATTTATATAATAAATTAAACAATTCATTGTCAATTAAACTATTGAATTATTTATATAATCAATTAAACGATTGAATTATTTATATAATTAATACAATTTGAATTATTTTTATAATAAATTAAACAATTAATTATAAATTAAAATATTGAATTATTTATATCAGAAATTAAACTCTGAATTATTTTTATAACAAAGTAAACTTTGAATTATTTTTATAAAAAATTAATCAATTTATTTTAAAATAATCACATGAATTATTTTTATCATAAATTAAACAATGAATTATAAATTAAATTATTGAATTATTTATACAATAAATTAAACTTTGAATTATTTTTATAATAAATCAATCACTTTGTTTTAAAATAATCACTAGAATTATTTATAAAATAAATTAAACAATTCATTTTAAAATAATCACATGAATTATTTATAAATTATATTAAACAATTCATGATAAATGAAACAATTGAATTATTTATATAATCCATTAAATGATTGAATTATTTATATAATTAATACAATTTGAATTATTTTTATAATAAATTAAACAATTAATTATAAATTAAACTATTGAATTATTTATATAATAAATTAAACAATTCATTATAAATTAAACGATTGAATTATTTATATAATAAATTAAACTATTGCATTATTTATATAATAAATTAAACTATTGCATTATTTATATAATAAATTAAACTTTGAAATATTTTTATAATAAATTAAACAATTCATTTTAAAATAATCACTTGAATTATTCATATAATAAATTAAACAATTCATTATAAATTAAACTATTGAATTATTTATACAATAAACTAAACTTTGAATTATTTTTATAATAAATTATTCAATTTATTTTAATATAATCACATGAATTATTTGTACAATAAATTAAGCAATTAATTATAAATTAAACTGTTGAATAATTTATATGATAAATTAAACAATTCATTATAAATTAAACTATTGAATTATTTTTATATTAAATTTAATCAATTTATTTAAAAATAATCACATGAATTATTTATACAATAGATTAAACAATTCATTATATTTAAACTAGTGAATTATCTATGTAATAAATTAAACTTTGAATTATTTTTATAATAAATTAAACAATTCATTATAAATTAAACTATTGAATTATTTATATAATGAATTAAACCTTGAATTATTGTTATAATAAATTAAATTTGAATTATTTTGATATTAAATTAAACAATTCATTTGAAAAGAATCACATGAATTATTTATAAAATAAATTAAACAATTCATTATAAATTAAACTATTGAATTATTTATCAAATAAATTAAACTTTGAATTATTTTTATTGTAATTCAATCAATTTATTTTAAAATAATCACTTGAATTATTCATAAAATAAATTAAACAATTTATTATAAATTAAACTATTGAATTATTTATACAATAAATTAAATTTTGAATTATTTTTATAATAAATGAAACAAATCATTTAAAAATAATCACCTGAATTATTTATATAACAAATTAAACAATTCATTATAAATTAAACTATTGAATTATTTGTGTAACAAATTAAACTATTGCATTATTTATATGAAAAATTAAACTTTGAATTATTTTTATAATAAATTAAACGATTCATTTTGAAATAATCACTTCCATTATTTATATAATAAATTCAACAATTCATTCTGAATTAAACGATTGAATAATTTATATGACAAATAAAATTTGAATTATTTTTATAACAAATCAATCCATTTATTTTAAAATAATCACTTGAATTATTCATATAATAAATTAAACAATTCATTATAAATTAAACTATTGAATTATTTGTATAATAAATTAAATAATTCATTACTAATTAAACTATTGAATTATTTATATAAAAAATTAAACATTTCATTATAAATTAAATTATTGAATTATTTATTTAATAAATTGAACAATTCATTGTAAATTAACCTATTGAATTATTTATACAAGAGATTACACTGTTGAATTATTTCTATAATTAATTAAATTTGAATTATTTTTATAACAAATCATTCAATTTATTTCAAAATAATCACTTGAATTATTTATAAAATAAATTAAACAATTCATTATAAATTAAACTATTGCATTATTTAGATAACATATTAAACAATTCATTATAAATTAAACTATTGAATCATTTATATAATAAATTAAACCTTGAATTATTTTTATAACAAATTTAGCTTTGAATGATTTTTATATTAAATTAAACAATTCATTTTAAAATAATCACATGAATTATTTATCAAATAAATTAAACAATTCATGAAAAATTAAACTATTGAATTATTTTTATAATAAATTAAACAATTCATTTTAAAATAATCACATGAATTATTTATAAAATAAATTAAACAATTCATGAAAAATTAAACTATTGAATTATTTTTATAATAAATTAAACAATTCATTTTAAAATAATCACATGAATTATTTATAAAATAAATTAAACAATTCATTATTAATTAAAGTATTGAATTATTTATATAATACATTAAACTTTGAATTATTTTTATCATAAATCAATCAATTTATTTTAAAATAATCACTTGAATTATTTTTAAAATAAATTAAACTATTCATTATTAATTAAACAATTTAATTATTTACATAATAAATTAAACTATTGCATTATTTATACAACAATTTAATATTGAAATATTTTAATTGTAAATTAAACAATTCATTTTAAAATAATCACTTGAATTATTTACATAATAAATTAAACAGTTCATTATAAATGAAATTTTGAATTATTTTTATAATAAATGAAACAATACATTTAAAAATAATCACTTGAATTATTTATCAAATAAATTAAACAATTCATTTAAAAAATAATAACTTGAATTATTTGTATAAAAAATTAAACCTTGAATTATTTTAATAATAAATGAAACAATTCATTTAAAAAATAATAACTTGAATTATATATGTAATAAATTAAACAATTCATTATAAAATAACTATTGAATTATTTATACAAGAAATCAAACTTTGAATTACTTTTATAATAAATTAAACAAATCATTTAAAAATAATCACGAGAATTATTTATATAATAAATTAAACAAATAATTTAAAAATAATCACTGGAATTATTTGTATAACAAATTAAACCTTGAATTATTTTAATAATAAATGAAACAATTCATTTAAAAAATAATAACTTGAATTATTTATGTAATAAATTAAACAATTCATTATAAAATAACTATTGAATTATTTATACAAGAAATTAAACAAATAATTTAAAAATAAACACTGGAATTATTTATATAATAAATTTAACAATTCATTATAAATTAAACGATTGAATTATTTATATAATACATTAATCTATTGCATTGTTTAAGTAATAAATTAAACTTTGAATTATTTTTATAATAAATTAAACAATTCATTTGAAAATAATTACTTGAATTATTTATAAAATAAATTAAACAATTCTTTATAAATTAAACGATTGAATTATTTAGATAACATATTAAACAATTCATTATAAATTAAACTATTGAATTATTTATATAATAAATTAAACCTTGAATTATTTTTATAACAAATTAAGCTATGAATGATTTTTATATTAAATTAAACAATTCATTTCAAAATAATCACTTAAATTATTTATAAAATAAATTAAACAATTCATGAAAAATTAAACTATTGAATTATTTAGATAATAAATTAAACAATTCATTATTAATTAAAGTATTGAATTATTTATATAATACATTAAACTTTGAATTATTTTTATCATAAATCAATCAATTTATTTTAAAATAATCACTTGAATTATTTTTAAAATAAATTAAACTATTCATTATTAATTAAACTATTTAATTATTTACATAATAAATTAAACTATTGCATTATTTATACAACAATTTAATATTGAATTATTTTAATAGTAAATTAAACAATTCATTTTAAAATAATCACTTGTATTATTTATGTAATAAATTAAACAATTCATTATGAATTAAATTATTGGATTATTTATACAATAAATTACAGTGTTTAATTATTTATAGAATTAATTAAATTTGAATTATTTTTAGAATAAATTGAACAATTCATTACAAATTAAACAATTGAATTATTTGTTTAATAAATTGAACTATTGAATTATTTGGATAATAAATTAAACAATTCATTATAAATTAAACTATTGAATAATTTATGAAATAAATTAAACCTTGAATTATTTTTATATTTAATTTAATCAATTTATTTGAATATTATCTCATGAATTATTTGTATAATAAATTAAACAATTAATTATAAATTAAATTATTGAATTATTTATTTAATTAATTAAACAATTCATCATAAAATAAACTATTGAATTATTTATATAATAAATTAAACATTGAATTATTTTTATCATAAAGTAAACTATTTATTTTAAAATAATCACTTGAATCATTCATATAATAAATTAAACAATTCATTATAAATGAAACTATTGAATTATTCATACAATAAATTAAACTTTGAATTATTTTTATCATAAAGTAAACTATTTATTTTAAAATAATCACTTGAATCATTCATATAATAAATTAAACAATTCATTATAAATGAAACTATTGAATTATTCATACAATAAATTAAACTTTGAATTATTTTTATAATAAATTAAACTTTGAATTATTTTTATATTAAATTAAACAATTCATTTTAAAATAATAACATGAATTATTTATAAAATAATTTAAACAATTCATAATAAATTAAACTATTGAATTATTTATATCATAAATTAAACAATTCATTATAAATTAGACTGTTGAATTATTTACATAATAAATTAAACAATTCATTTTAAATTAAACTATTGATTTATTTATATAATAAATTAAACTATTGAATTATTTATATAATAAATTAAACTTTGAATTACTTCTATAATAAATGAAACAAATCATTTTAAAATAATCACCAGAATTATTTACATAATAAATTAAACAATTCATTATAAATTAAACTATTGAATTATTTTAATAATAAATTAAATGATTGAATTATACATATAATAAATTAAACCTTGAATTATTTTTATAATAAATTAAACAATACATTAAAAAATAATCACTTGAATTATTTATCAAATAAATGAAGCAATTCATTATAAATTAAACTGTTGAATTATTTATATGATTAATTAAACAATTCATTATAAATTAAACTATTGAATTATTTTTATAATAAATTATTCAATTTATTTTAATATTATCACATGAATTATTTGTATCATAAATTAAGCAATTAATTATCAATTAAACTGTTGAATTATTTATATAATAAATTAAACTGTAGAATTATTTATAAAATAAAATAAACTTTGAATTATATTGACATTTTAAAATAATCACTTGAATTATTTGTATCATAAATTAAACCTTGAATTATTTTATGATAAATTAAACAATACATTTAAAAAATAATCCCATGAATTATTTGTATCATGAATTAATCTTTGAATTATTTCTATAAGAAATGAAACAAATCATTTAAAAATAATCACTTGATTTATTTATGTAATAAATTTAACAATTCATTCTAAATTAAACTATTGAATTATTTATGACATAAATTAAACTTTGAATTATTTTTATCATAAAGTAAACAATTTATTTTAAAATAATCACTTGAATCATTAATATAATAAATTAAACAATTCATTATAAATGAAACTATTGAATTATTTATACAATAAATTAAACTTTGAATTATTTTTATAACAAATTAAACTTTGAATTACTTCTATAATAAATTAAACAAATCATTTTAAAATAATCACCAGAATTATTTATCAAATAAATTAAACAATTCATTATAAATTAAAGTATTGTATGATTTATATGATAAATTAAACAATTCATTATGAATTAGATCATTGAATTATTGATATAATCAATTAAACTATTGAATTATTTATATAATTAATAAAATTTGACTCATTTTAATAATAAATTAAACAATTCATTTTAAAATAATGACATGATTTATTTATAAAATAAATTAAACAATTCATTATAAATTAAACTATTTAATTATTTATATCATAAATTAAACAATTCATTATAAATTAAACTATTGAATTATTTATATAATAAATTAAACAATTCATTTTAAAATAAGCACTTGATTTATTTATGTAGTAAATTAAACAATTCATTATAAGTTAAACTATTGAATTGTTTATGTGATAAATTAAACTTTGAACTATGTTTATAACAAATTACTCAATTTATTTTAAAATAATCACTAGAATTATTTATATAATAAATTATACAATGCATTATAAATTAAAGTATTGAATTATTTACATAATAAATTAAACAATTCATTATAAATTAAACGATTGAATTATTTATATAATAAATTAAACTATTGCATTATTTAGATAATAAATTAAACTATTGCATTATTTAGATAATAAATTAAACTTTGAAATATTTTTATAATAAATTAAACAATTCATTATAAATTAAACTATTGAATTATTTATACAATAAACTAAACTTTGAATTATTTTTATAATAAATTATTCAATTTATTTTAATATAATCACATGAATTATTTGGATAATAAATTAAGCAATTAATTATATATTAAACTGTTGAATTATTCATATGATAAATTAAACAATTCATTATAAATTAAACTATTGAATTATTTATATAATAAATTAAACAATTCATTATAAATTAAACTCTTGAATTATTTATATAATGAATTTAACAATTCATTATAAATTAAAATATTGAATTATTTATATAATAAATTAAACGATTGCATTATTTGTACAATAAATTAAACTTTGAATTAATTAAATAATAAATTAAACAATTCATTTTAAAATAATCACTTGAATTATTTATAAAATAAATTAAACAATTCATTATAAATTAAACAATTGAATTATTGATACAATAAACTAAACTTTGAATTATTTTTCTAATAAAGTAATCAATTTATTTTAATATAATCACATGAATTATTTGTATAATAAACTAAACAATTAATTATAAATTAAACTATTGAATTATTTGTGTAATAAATTAAACAATTCATTATAAATTAATCTATTGAATTATTCATAAAATAATTAAACAATTCATTGTAAATTGAACTGTTGAATTATTTATATAATTAATTAAACCATTGCATTATTTATATAATAAATTAAACTTTGAATTATTTCAATGAAAAATTAAACAATTCATTTTAAAATAAACATTTGAATTATTTATCAAATAAATTAAACAATTCATTATAAATTAAACTCTTGAATTATTCATATAATAAATTAAACAATTCATTGTAAATTGAACTATTGAAGTATTTATATAATTAATTAAACTATTGCATTATTTAAATAAAAAATTAAACTTTGAATCATTTTTATAATAAATTCAACAATTCATTTTAAAATAATCACTTGAATTATTTATGTAATAAATTAAACAATTCATTATCAATTAAACTATAGAATTATTTATACAATAAACTAAACTTTGAATTATTTTTACACTAAACTAAACAATTCGTTTTAAAATAATCACTTGAATTTTTTATAAAATAAATAAAACAATTCATTATAAATTAAACTATTGCATTATTTATAGAATAAATTAAACTGTAGAATTATTTATAAAATAAAATAAACTTTGAATTATATTGACATTTTAAAATAATCACTTGAATTATTTGTATCATAAATTAAACCTTGAATTATTTTTATGATAAATTAAACAATACATTTTAAAAATAATCCCATGAATTATTTGTATCATAAATTAAACTTTGAATTATTTCTGTAATAAATCAAACAATAACTATTGAGTTATTGATATAATCAATTAAACTATTGAATCATTTATATAATTAATAAAATTTGACTTATTTTAACAATAAATTAAACAATACATTTTAAAATAATCACTTGAATTATTTATGTAATAAATTAAACAATTCATTATAAATTAAACTATTGAATTATTTATATAATAAATTAAACTTTGAATTATTTTTATAATAAATTAATCAATTTATTTTAAAATAATCACTTGAATCATTTATATAATAAATTAAACAATTCATTATAAATTAAACAATTGAATTATTTATGTAATAAATTCAACTTTGAATTGTTTTTATAATAAATTAAACAAATCATTTTAAAATGATCACTTCAATTATTCATGTAATAAATTAAACAATTCATTTTAAATTAATCTATTGAATTATTTATACAATAAACTAAACTTTGAATTATTTTTATAATAAATCAATCAATTTATTTTAATATAATCGCATGAATTATTTGTATAATAAACTAAACAATTAATTATAAATTAAACTATTGAATTATTTTTACAATAAATTAAACTATTGAATTATTTACATAATCAATTAAACATTGAATTATTTTTGTAATAAATTAAACTATTGAATTATTTACATAATAAATTAAACCTTGAATTATTTTTGTAATAAATTAAACTTTGAATTATTTGTAAAATAAGTTAAACAATTCATTGTTAATTAAAGTATTGAATTATTTTTATGATAAATTAAACTTTGAATTATTTTTGTGATAAATTAATCAATTTATTTTAAAATAATCACTTGAATCATTTATATAATAAATTAAACAATTCATTACAAATGAAACTATTGAATTATTTATATAATAAATAAAACCTTGAATTATTTTTATAATAAATTAAACAATTCATTTAAAAATAATCATTAAATTATTTATCAAATAAATTAAACAATTCATTTTAAATTAAATTATTTTATGATTTATATCATAAATTAAACAATTCATTATAAATTTAACTATGGAATTATTTTTATAATCAATTAAACTATTGAATTATTTATATAATTAAGAAAATCTAACTTATTTTAATAATAAATTAAACAATTCATTTCAAAACTATTGAATTATTTATATAACAAATTAAACTGTTGAATTATTTATATAATAAATTAAAGTTTGAATTATTTTTATAATAAAATAAACTTTGAATTATTTTTATAATAAATTAAACAATTCATTTTAAAATAATCACATGAATTATTTACAAAATAAAATAAACAATTCATTATGAATTAAACTATTGAATTATTATATTTCACATTAAACTTTGAACTTTTAAAAAATTAATTAAACTATGAATTATTTTTACAATAACTTAAACTTTGAATTATTTTAATAATAAATTAAACAATTCATTTAAAAATAATCACATGAATTATTTATAAAATAAATTAAACAATTCATTATAAATTAAACTATTGAATTATTTATATGTTATATTAAATCTTGAATTATTTTTATAATAATTAAACAATTCATTTAAAAATAATCACATGAAATATTTATAAAATAAATTAAACAATTCATTATAAATTAAACTATTGAATTATTCATGTAATAAATTAAACTTTGAATTATTTTTATAATAAATAAAACAATTCATTTTAAAATAATCACTTGAATTATTTTTGTAATAAATTTAACAATTCATTTCAAAATAATCACTTGAATTATTTATAAAATAAATTAATCAATTCATTAAAAATTGAACTATTGAATTATTTAAATAATAATATAAAATAATCATTATAAATTAAACTATTTAATTATTTATACAATAAATTAAAATATTTAATTATTTATATCATAAATTAAACTTTGAATTATTTTTATAATAAAATAAACTTTGAATTATTATTATAATAAATGAAACAATTCATTTAAAAATAATCACATGAATTATTTATAAAATATATTAAACAATTCATTGTTAATTAAACTATTGAATTATTCATATAATAAATTAAACAATTCATTATAAATTAAACTATTGAATTATTCATGTAATGAATTAAACTATTGCATTATTTATATAATACATTAAACTTTGAATTATTTTGTGATAAATTAAACAATTCATTTTAAAATAATCACTTGAATTATTTATAAAATACATGAAACAATTCATTATTAATTAAACTTTTTAATTATTTGTATAATAAATTAAACGATTGAATTATTTATATCATAAAATAAAATTTGAATTATTTTTATACTAAATTAAACAATTCATTTCAAAATAATCACTTCAATTATTTATGTAATAAATTAAACAATTCATTATTAATTAAACTATTGAATTATTGATACAATAAATTAAACAATTATTTATCAAGTAAATAATTGAATTATTTAAATATCATATTAAATGTTGAATTATTTTTTTAATTAATTAAACTATGAATTATTTTTATAATCAATTAAACTTTGAATTAATTTTATAATAAATTAGCAATTCATTATTAATTAAACAATTGAATTATTTATATAATAAATTAAACAATTCATTATAAATTAAACTATTGAATCATTTATATGATAAATTAAACTATTTAATTATTTGTATAATCAATTAAACTTTGAATTATTTATTTAATGAATTAAACTATGAATTATTTTTATAATAAATTGAACAATTCCTTTTAAAATAATCACATGAATTATTTATAAAATAAATTAAACAATTCATTATAAATTAAACTATTGATTTATTCATGTAATCAATTAAACTTTGAATTTTATTAATAATAAATTAAACAATTCATTTTAAAATAATCACTTGAATTATTTAAGCAATAAATTAAACAATTCATTATAAATTAAATTATTTAATTATTTATATCATAAATTAAACTTTGAATTATTTTTATAATAAAATAAACTTTGAATTGTTTTTATAATAAATGAAACAATTCATTTATAAATAATCACATGAATTATTTATTAAATATATTAAACAATTCATTGTTAATTAAACTATTGAATTATTCATGTAATGAATTAAACTTTGAATTTTTTTATAATAAATTAAACAATTCATTTCGAAATAATCACTTGAATTATTTATTTAATAAATTAAACAATTCATTATAAATTTAACTATTGAATTATTTATACAATAAATTAAACTATTGAATGATTTATATAATATATTAAACTTTGAATTATTTTTATAATAAAATAAACTTTGAATTATTTTCATACTAAATTAAACAATTCATTTTAAAATAATCACTTGAATTATTTATGTAATAAAGTAAACAATTCATTATTAATTAAACTATTGAATTATTCATACAATAAATTAAACAATTAATTATGAATTAAACAATTGAATTATTTATATATCATATTAAACGTTGAACTACTTTTAAAATTAATTAAACTATGAATTATTTTTATATTATATTAAACTTTGAATTAATTTTATAATAAATTAACCAATTCATTTTAAAATAATGACTTGAATTATTTATGTAATAAAATAAACAATTCATTATGAATTAAACTATTGAATTATTTGTATAATAAATTAAACTATTGCATTATTTATATAATAAATTTAAATTTGAATTATATTTCATACTAAATTAAACAATTCATTTTAAAATAATCACTTGAATTATTTTTATAATAAATTAAACAATTCATTTTAAAATAATCACATGAATTATTGATAAAATAAAATAAACAATTCATTGTAAATTAAACAATTCAATTATTTATACAATAAATTAAACAATTGATTATAAATTAAACTATTGATTTATTCATGCAATCAATTAAACTTTGAATTTTTTTCAACAATAAATTAAACAATTCATTTTAAAATAATCACTTCAATTACTTAAGCAATAAATTAAATTATTTAATTACTTATATGATAAATTAAACTATTGCATTATTTATATAATAAATTTAAATTTGAATTATTTTTATACTAAATTAAACAATTCATTTTAAAATAATCACTTGAATTATTTAAAAATAAATTAAATAATTCATCAAAGATTAAACTATTGAATTATTTATATATCATATTAAACTTTGAATTATTTTTTTAATTAATTAAACAATGAATTATTTTTATAATAAATTAAACTTTGAATTATTTATAAAATAAATTAAACAATTCATTATTAATTAACATATTGAATTATTTACATAATAAATTAAACAATTCATTAAAAATTAAAATATTGAATTATTTATAAAATAAATTAAACAATTCATTATTAATTAACCTGTTGAATTATTTAAATAAATCTTTATAAATTAAATTATTGAATTATTTGTACAATAAATTAAACAATTCATCATGAATTAAACTACTGAATTATGTTGATAATAAATTGAACTGTTGCATTATTTATATAATAAATTAAACAATTCATTATAAGTTAAACTATTATTTATATAATAAACTAAACTTTGACTTATTTTTATAATAAATTAAACAATTCATTTTAAAATAATCACTTGAATTATTTATAAAATAAAGTAAACAATTCATTATAAATTAAACTATTGAATTATTTATGCAATAAATTAAACAATTAATTATAAATTAAATTATTTATATATCATATTAAACTTTGAATTATTTTTTAAATTTATGAAACTATGAATTATTTTTATAATAAATTGAACTTTGAATTATTTTTATAATAAATTGAACAATTCATTTTAAAATAACCACATGAATTTTTTATAAAATAAATGAAACAATTCATTATTAATTAACATGTTGCATTATTTACATAATAAATTAAACAATTCATTAGAAATTAAACTATTGGATTATTTATACAATAAATTAAACAATTCATTATAAGTTAAACTATGAATTATTTATATCATAAATTAAGCTTTGAATTATTTTTATAATAAATTAAACAATTCATTTTAAAATAATCACTTGAATTATTTTTGTAATAAATTAAAAAATTCATTAAAAATTAAACTATTGAATTATTCATATAATAAATTAAACAATTCATTGTAAATTAAACTATTGAATGATTTATATAATTAATTAAACTATTGAATTAATTATACAATAAATTAAATTTGAATTATTTTTATGGCAAATGAAACAATTCATTATAAGTTAAACTATTGAATTATTTATATAACAAATTGAACTGTTGAATAACTTATATTATAAATTAAACTTTGAATTATTTGTATAATAAATTAAACAATTCATTTTAAAACAATCACTTGAATTACTTATAAAATAAATTGAACAAATCATTATAAATTAAATTATTGAAATTTTTATATAATAAATTAAACTGTTGCATTATTTATATAATAAATTCAACTGAATTATTGATACAATAAATTAAATTTGAATTATTTTATAATAATTTAAACAATTCATTTTAAAATAATCATTTGAATTATTTATATAATAAATTAAACAATTAATTATAAATTAAACTAATGAATTATTTACATAATAAATTAAGCTATTGAATTATTTATATAATACATTTAACTTTGAATTATTTTATGATAAATTAAACATTTCATTTTAAAATAATCACATGAATTATTTACAAAATAAATGAAACAATTCATTATCAATTAACCTGTTGAATTATTAATATAATAAATTAAACAATTCATTATAAATTAAGCTATTGAATTCTTTATATAATAAATTAAACTATTGAATTATTTGTACAATAAATTAAACTATTGCATTATTTGTATGATAAATTAAACTTTGAATTATTTTTATAATAAATTAAACAATTCATTTTAAAATAATCACTTGAATTATTTATAAAATAAATTAAACAATTTATTATTAATTAACCTGTTGAATTAATTATATTATAAATTAAACAATTCATTATAAATTAAACTATTGAATTATTTATACAATAAATTAAACTATTGAATTATTTGTATAATAAATTAAACTATTGCATTCTTTATATAATAAATTAAACTTTGAATTATGTTTATAATAAATAAATCAATTTATTTCAAAATGATCACTTGAATTATTTATAAAATAAATTCAACAGTTCATTATAAATTAAACGATTGAATGATTTATATATTATATTAAATTTTGAATTATTTTAATAATAAATTAAACAATTCATTTTAAAATAATCACTTGAATTATTTGTAAAATAAATTAAACAATTCATTAAAAATTAAACTATTGAATTATTCATATAATAAATTAAACAATTCATTGTAAATTAAACTATTGAATGATTTATATAATTAATTAAACTATTGAATTATTTATACAATAAATTAAATTTGAATTATTTTTATAGCAAATGAAACAATTCATTATAAGTTAAACTATTGAATTATTTATATAACAAATTGAACTGTTGAATAACTTATATTATAAAGTAAACTTTGAATTATTTGTATAATAAATTAAACAATTCATTTTAAAACAATCACTTGAATTACTTATAAAATAAATTGAACAAATCATTATAAATTAAATTATTGAAATTTTTATATAATAAATTAAACTGTTGCATTATTTATATAATAAATTCAACTGAATTATTGATATAATAAATTAAATTTGAATTATTTTATAATAATTTAAACAATTCATTTTGAAATAGTCATTTGAATTATTTATATAATAAATTAAACAATTAATTATAAATTAAACTAATGAATTATTTACATAATAAATTAAGCTATTGAATTATTTATATAATAAATTAATCTTTGAATTATTTTATAATAAATTAAATAATTCTTTTTAATACAATAACTTGAATTATATATATAATAAATTTAACATTTCATTATAAATTAAGCCATTGAATTATTTATACAATAAATTAAACTATTGAATTATTTATAACATCAATTAAACTTTGAATTGTTCATATAATAAATTAAATGACTAAATTATTTGCATAATAAATTAAAGTTTGAATTATTTTCAAAACAAATTATTCAATTCTTTTTAATATACTCACTTGAATTATATACATAATAAATTTAACATTTCATAATAAATTAAGCTATTGAATTATTCATTTAACTAATTAAACGATTGAAATATTCATATAATAATTTAAACCACTGAATTATTTGAAAAATAAATTAAACATTGAATTATTTTTGTAATAAATTAAACAATTCGTTTTAAAATAATCACTTGAATTGTTTATAAAATAAATTAAACAATTCATTATAAATTAAACTATTGAATTATTTATATAATAAATTAAACTTTGAATTATTTTTATAATAAATTAAACAATTCATTTTAAAATAATCACTTGAATTGTTTATAAAATAAATTAAACAATTCAATATAAATTAAACTATTGAATAATTTATATAATTATTTAAACAATTCATTATAAATTAAACGATTGAATTATTCATATAACAAATTAAACTATTGCATTATTTATATAAAAAATTAAACTTTGAATTATTGTTATAATAAATTAAACAATTCATTTTAAAATAATCAGTTCAATTATTCATATAATATATTAAACAATTCATTATAAATTGAAGTACTGAATGATTTATATACGAAATTAAAACTTGAATTATTTTTAAATTAATTAAGCAATTCAACAGTTTAATTGATTATATAAATAATTCATTAGTTTAATTTATTATATAAATAATTCAATAGTTTAATTTATAATGAATTGTTTAATTTATTATATAAATAATTCAATAGTTTAATTTATAACAAATTCTTTAATTTATTATATAAATAATTCAAGTGATTATTTTAAAATGAATTGTTTAATTTATTATAAATATAATTCAAAGTTTATTTCATGATATAAATAATTCAGTAGTTTAATTTGTTATATAAATAATTCAATAGTTTAATTTATAATGAATTGTTTAATTTATTATATAAATTATTCAAGTGATTATTTCAAAATGAATTGTTTAATTTATTATAAAAATAATACAAAGATTATTTTATGATATAAATAATTCTATAGTTTAATTTATTATATAAATAATTCAACAGTTTAATTTATAATGAATTTTTAAATTTATTATATGAATAATTCTGGTGATTATTTTAAAATGATTTGTTTAATTTTATATAAAAATAATTCAAAGTTAAATTTATTGTAAAAATAATTCAATAGTTTACTTTATTCTGTAAATAATTCAATAGTTCAATTTATAATGAATTGTTTAATTTATTATATAAATAATTCAAGTGATTATTTTAAAATGAATTGTTTTATTTATTATTAAAATAATTCAAATTTTATTAATTATATAAATAATTCAATAGTTTAATTTATTGTATAAATAATTCAATAGTTTAATTTATAATGAATTGTTTAATTTATTATATAAATAATTCAATAATTTAATTCATACCAAATTGTTTAATTTATTATATAAATAATTCAAGTGATTATTTTAAAATAAATTGAATAATTTATTATAAAAATAATTCAAACATTATTTTATGATATAAATAATTCTATCCTTTAATTTATTCTGTCAATAATTCAATAGTTCAATTTATAATGAATTGTTTAATTTATCATATAAATAATTCAAGTGATTATTTCAAAATGAATTGTTTAATTTATAATAAATATAATACAAAGTTTATTTTGTCATATAAATAATTCAATAGTTTAATTTATAATGAAATGTTTAATTTATTGTATAAATAATTCAAGTGATTATTTTAAAATGAATTGTTTAATTTATTACATAAATGATTCAATAGTTTAATTTATAATGAATTGTTTAATTTATTATATAAATCATTCAAAAATTTAATTTATAATGAATTGTTTGATTTATTATATAAATAATTCAAGTGATTATTTTAGAATGAATTTTTTAATTGATTATAAATATAATTCAAGGTTTTATTTATAAGATAAATAATTCAATAGTTTAATTTATTATGTAAATAATTAAATAGTTTAATTTATAATGAATTGTTTAATTTATTATATAAATAATTGAACTGAATATTTCAAAATAAATTGATTGATTTATTATAAAAATAATTCAAAGTTAAATTTATTATATAAATAATTCAATAGATTAATTTATAATGAATTGTTCAATTTATTATATAAATAATTCAATAGTTTAATTTATAATGAATTGTTTAATTTATTACATAAATAATACAAGTGATTATTTTAAATTGAATTGTTTAATTTATTCTAAAAATAATTCAAAGTTTAATTTTTTATATCAACAATGCACTAGATTAATTTATTATATAAATAATTCAAGTGATTATTTTAAAATGAATTGTTTAATTTATTATAAATATAATTCAAAGTTTATTTCATGATATAAATAATTCAATAGTTTAAATTATTATATAAATGATTCAATAGTTTAATTTATAATGAATTGTTTAATTTATTATGTAAATAATTCAAGTGACTATTTTAAAATGAATTGTTTAATTTATTATAAATATAATTCAAAGTTTATTTCATGATATAAATAATTCAATAGATTAAATTATTATATATATGATTCAATAGTTTAATTTATAATGAATTGTTTAATTTATTATATAAATCATTCAAAAATTTAATTTATAATGAATTGTTTGATTTATTATATAAATAATTCAAGTGATTATTTTAGAATGAATTTTTTAATTTATTATAAATATAATTCAAGGTTTAATTTATAAGATAAATAATTCAATAGTTTAATTTATTATGTAAATAATTAAATAGTTTAATTTATAAAGAATTGTTTAATTTATTATATAAATAATTGAATTGAATATTTCAAAATAAATTGATTGATTTATTATAAAAATGATTCAAAGTTAAATTTATTATATAAATAATTCAATAGATTAATTTGTAATGAATTGTTCAATTTATTATATAAATAATTCAACAGTTTAATTTAAAACGAATTGTTTAATTTATTATGTAAATAATTCTAGTGATTATTTTGAAATAAATTGATAAATTTATTATAAAAATAATTCAAAGTTTAATTTATTATATAAATAATTCAATAGTTTAATTTATAATGAATTGTTTAATTTATTACATACATAATACAAGTGATTATTTTAAATTGAATTGTTTAATTTATTCTAAAAATAATTCAAAGTTTATTTTTTTATATCAACAATGCACTAGATTAATTTATTATATAAATAATTCAAGTGACTATTTTAAAATGAATTGTTTAATTTATTATAAATATAATTCAAACTTTATTTCATGATATAAATGATTCAATAGTTTAATTTATAATGAATTGTTTAATTTATTATGTAAATAATTCAAGTGATTATTTTTTAAATGAATTGTTTAATTTATTATATAAGTAATTCAAGGTTTAATTTATTATAGAAATAATTCAATCATTTAATTTATAATGAATTGTTTAATTTATTATGTGAATAATTCAAGTGATTATTTTTTAAATGAATTTTTTAATTTATTATAAAAATAATTCAACGAAGGGAAAAAGCTCCTTCGTATCCATCCTATCTGTGCCTCTCATAATTTTGTACACCTCAATCATGTCCCCCCTCAGCCTTCTCTGCTCCAAGGAAAACAAACCCAATCTTCCCAGTCTCTCCTCATAGCTGAAGCGCTCCAGCCCTGGTAACATCCTGGTGAATCTCCTCTGCACCCTCTCCAAAGCGATCACATCCTTCCTGTAGTGTGGCGACCAGAACTGCACACAGTACTCCAGCTGTGGCCTAACCAGTGTTCTATACAGTTCCATCATAACCTCCTTGCTCTTATATTCTATGCCTCGGCTAATAAAGGCAAGTATCCCATATGCCTTCTTTACCACCTTATCTACCTGTTCCGCCGCCTTCAGGGATCTGTGAACTTACACACCAAGATCCCTCTGACCCTCTGTCTTGCCTAGGGTCCTCCCATTCATTGTGTATTCCCTTGCCTTGTTAGTCCCTCCAAAGTGCATCACCTCGCACTTTTCCGGGTTAAATTCCATTTGCCACTGTTCCGCCCATCTGACCAACCCATCTATATCGTCCTGCAGACTGAGGCTATCCTCCTCGCTATTTACCACCCTACCATTTTTTGTATCATCAGCGAACTTACTGATCATACCTTTTACATTCATATCCAAGTCTATAATGTAGACCACAAACAGCAAGGGACCCAGCACCGATCCCTGTGGTACCCCACTGGCCACAGGCTGCCAGTCACAAAAACAACCTTCGACCATCACCCTCTGCCTTCTGCCACTAAGCCAGTTTTGTATCCAAAGTGCCAAGGCACCCTGGATTCCATGGGCTCGTACCTTCTTGACCAGTCTCCTGTGGGGGACTTTATCGAAGGCCATACTGAAATCCATGTATACCACATCCACTGCGTTACCCTCATCCACACGCCTAGTCACCCCCTCAAAAAATTCAATCAAATTAGTCAGACATGATCTTCCCTTGACAAAGCCATGTTGACTATCCCTGATTAATCCTTGCTTCTCCAAGTGGAGACTAATTTTGTCCTTCAGAATTTTTTCCAATAATTATCCTACCACTGATGTTAGGCTCACTGGCCTGTACTTCCCCGGTTTTTCCCTACTCCCCTTCTTGAATAATGGTATTACATTAGCGGTTCTCCAGTCCTCTGGCACATCCCCTGCGGCCAGAGAGGTTCTGAATATATATGTCAGAGCCCCTGCAATCTCCTCCGCAATGTTTAATTTATTATATAAAAATAATTCAAGGTTTAATTTATTATATAAATAATTCAATAGTTTAATTTATAATGAATTGTTTAATTTATTACATAAATAATTCAAGTGATTATTTTAAAATGAATTGTTAAATTTATTATGAAAATAATTCAAAGCTAAATTTATGGTATCAATAATTCAATAGTTTAATTTATAATTAATTGTTTATTTTATTTTATAAATAATTCATGTGATTATTTTAAAATTAATTGTTTAATTTATTATAAAAATAACTCAAAGTATAGTTGATTATATAAATAATTCAATTGATTAATTTATGATGAATTGTTTAATTTATAATATAAATAATTCAAGTGATTATTTCAAAATGAATTGTTTAATTTATTATAAAAATAATTCAAACTTTAATTTATCATATAAACAATGCAATAGTTTAATTTATTACATAAATCATTCAATAGTTTAATTTCTAATGAATTGTTTGAATAATTATCTAAATAATTCAAGTGATTATTTTAAAATGAATTGTTTAATTTATTATAAAAGTAATTCAAAGTTTATTGTATTGTACAAATAATTCAATAGCTTAATCGATTATATAAATGATTCAATAGTTTAAATTATTAACAATTGTTTACTTTATTATATAAATAATTCAAGTAATTATTTTAAAATAAATTGATTAATTTATTATGAAAATAATTCAAAGCTAAATTTATTTTATGAATGATTCATCTGATTATTTTAAAATGAATTGTTTAATTTATTATAAAAATAATTGAACAATTCATCATAAATTAAACTATTGAATTATTTATATAATAAATTAAACAATTCATTATAAATCAAACTATTGAATTATTTATATAATAAATTATACAATTCATTATAAATTAAACTATTGAATTATTTATATAATAAATTAAACTATTGAATTATTTGTATAATAAATTAAACAAATCATTTTAAAATAATTAATTGAATTATTTATAAAATAAATTAAACAATTCATTATCAATTAGACAATTGAATTATTTATATAATAAATTGAACTATTGAATTATTTATATAATAAAATAAACTTTGAATTATTTTTACAATAAATTAAACAATTCATTTTAAAATAATCACTAGAATTATTTTTGGAATAAATTAAACAATTCATTATAAATTAAAAGATGGAACTATTTATAAAATCATATAAACTTTGAATTATTTTTATAATAAATTAATCAATTTATTTTTTAAAAATCACTTGAAACATTTATATAACAAATTAAACAATTCATTGCAAATGAAACAATTGAATTATTTATCAAATAAATTGAACAATTCATCATAAATTAAACTATTGAATTATTTATATAATAAATTAAACAATTCATTATAAATTAAACTATTGAATTATTTATATAATAAATTAATCTATTGAATTATTTGTACAATAAATTAAACTTTGAATTATTTCAATAATAAATTGAACAAATCATTTTTAAATAATCTCCAGAACTATTTATATAATAAATTAAACAATTCATTATATATAAAACTATTGAATTATTCATGTAATAAATGAAACGATTGCATTATTTATATTAAAAAAATAACATTTGAATTGTTTTTATAATAAATTAAACAATTCAATTTAAAATAATCACTTGAATTATTTATGTCATAAATTAAACAATTCATTATAAATTAAACGATTGAATTATTTATATAATAATTTAAACTATTGCATTATTTGTATAATAAATTAAACTTTGAATTATTTACATCATAAATTAAACAATTCATTACAAATTAACCATTGAATTATTTTTATAATGAATTAAACAATTCATTTTAAAATAATCACTTGATTTATTTATGTAATAAATGAAACAATTCATTATAAATTAAACTATTGAATTATTTATATCATAAATTAAACTTTGAATTATTTTTATAATAAATAAAACAATTCATTTTAAAACAATCCCGCAAATTATTTACACAATAAAATAAACAAATGATTTAAAAATAATCACTAGAATTATTTATGTAATAAATTAAACAATTCATGATAAATTAAACTATTGAATTATTTATATAATCAATTAAACTATTGAATTATTAATATAATTAATAAAATTTGACTTATTTTAATAATAAATTAAACAATTCATTTTAAAATAATGAAATGATTTATTTCTAAAATAAATTAAACAATTCATTTTAAAATAATCTCAACAATTATTTGCATGATAAATTAAACAATTCATTATAAATTAAACTATTGAATTATTTTTATAATAAATTAAACTATTGAATTATTTATATCATAAATTAGACCTTGAATTAGTTTTGTAATAAATTAAACAATTCATTTAAAAATAATCACTTGAATTATTTATCAAATAAATTAAACAATTCATTTTAAATTAAATTATTGTATGATTTATATAAAAAATTTAAAAATTCATTATAAATTAAGCTATTGAATTATTTGTATGATAAATTAAACTTTGAATTATTTCTATAATAAATCAATCAAATCATTTTAAAATAATCACCAGAATTATTGATATAATAACTTAAACAATTCATTATATATTAAACTGTTGAATTATTTATGTAATAAATTCAACTATTGAATTATTTCTGTAATAAATTAAACTTTGAATTATTTTTATAATAAATTAATCAATTTATTTTAAAATAATCACTTGAATCATTTATATAATAAATTAAACAATTCATTACAAATGAAACTATTGAATTATTTATATAATAAATTAAACTTTGAGTTATGTTTATAATAAATTAAACTTTGAATTATTTTTATATTAAATTAAACAATTCATTTTAAAATAATCTCATGAATTATTTGTATGATAAATTAAACAATTCATTATAAATTAAACTATTGAATTATTTTTATAATAAATTGATCTATTGAATTATTTAGATAATGAATTAAACTTTGAATTGTTTTTATAATAAATTAAACAATTCATTTTAAAATAATCACTTGAATTATTTTTGTAATAAATTAAACAATCCATTATAAATGAAACAATTGAATTATTTATAAAATAAATTAAACAATTCATACTCTACAAAACTATTGAATTATTTATATAATGAATGAATCTATTGCATTATTTATATAAAAAATTAACCTTTGAATTATTTTTATAATAAATTAAACAATTCATTTTAAAATAATCACTTGATTTATTCATGTAATAAATTAAACAATTGATTATAAATTAAACTATTGAATTATTTATGTGATAAATTAAACTTTGAATTCTGTTATAACAAATTAATCAATTTATTTTAAAATAATCACTTGAATTATTTATATATTAAATTAAACAATTCAGTATATATAAAACTATTGAATTATTTATATAATAAATGAAACTATTGCATTATTCATATAAAAAAATTAACCTTTGAATTATTTTTATAATAAATTAAACAATTCATTAAAAAAAATCACTTGATTCATTTATGTAATAAATTAAACAATTCATTATAAATTAAACTATTGAATTATTTATATAATAAATGAAACTATTGCATTATTCATATAAAAAAATAACCTTTGAATTATTTTTATAATAAATTAAACAATTCATTAAAAAAAATCACTTGATTCATTTATGTAATAAATTAAACAATTCATTATAAATTAAACGATTGAATTATTTATATCATAAATTAAACAATTCATTTTATATTAAACCATGGAATTATTTATGCAATACATTAAACTTTGAATTATTTTTAAAACAAATTAATCAATTCATTTTAAAATAATCACTTGAATTATTTATGAAATAAATTAAACAATTCATCATAAATTAAACTATTGAATTATTTATATAATAAATTAAATAATTCATTATAAATTAAACGATTGAATTATTGAAATAATAATTTAAACTATTGAATTATTTGTATGATAAATTATACTTTGAATTATTTCGATAATAAATTAAACAAATCATTTTGAAATATTCACCAGAATTATTTACATCAAAAATTAAACAAATCATTATAAATTAAACTATTGAATCATTTATATAATAAATTAAACTGTTGCATTATTTTAAAAAAAATAATCTTTGAATTATTTTTATAATAAATTTAAAAATTCATGTAATAAATTAAACAATTCATTATAAATTAAACGATTGAATTATTTATCAAATAAATTAAACAATTCATTTTAAATTAAACTATTGAATTATTTATGTGATAAATTAAACTTTGAATTATGTTAGAACAAATCAATCAATTTATTTTAAAATAATCACTAGAATTATTTTTATAAGAAATTAAACAATTCATTATAAATTAAGCTGTTTAGTTATTCATATAATAAATTAAACTATTGAATTATTTATATGATAAATTAAACTTTGAATTATTTTTATAATAAATTAAACAAATAAACAAATAATTTAAAAATAATCACCAGAATTATTGAGATAATAAATTAAACAATTCATTATGAATTAAATGACTGAATTCTTTACATAATAAATTAAACTATTGCATTGTTTATATCATAAAATAAACTTTGAATTATTTTTATAATAAATTAAACAATTCATTATAAATGAAACTATTGAATTATTTTTATAATAAATTAAACAATTCATCATAAATCAAACTATTGAATTATTTTTATAATAAATTAAACAATTCATTATAAATTAAATGATTGAAATATTTATACAATAAATTAAACTATTGCATTGTTTATATAATAAATTAAACTTTGAATTATTTTTATAATAAATTTAACAATTCATTTTAAAATAATCACTTGAATTATTTATAACATAAATTAAACAATTAATTATAAATTAAACTATTGAATTATTCATATTATAAATTGATCTATTGAATTATTTAGAGAATAAATTAAACTTTGAATCATTTTTATAATAAATTAAACAATTCATTTTAAAATAATCACTTGAATTATTTTTGTAATAAATTAAAGAATTCATTATAAATGAAACAATTGAATTATTTATAAAATAAATTAAACAATTCATTTTCGACAAAACTGTTGAATTATTTATATAATAAATGAAACTATTGCATTATTTATATAAAAAAATTAACCTTTGAATTATTTTTATAATAAATTAAACAATTCATTTTAAAATAATCACTTGATTTATTTATGTAATAAATTAAACAATTCATTATAAATTAAACGATTGAATTATCTATATAATAAATTAAACTATTCAATTATTTGTATAATAAATTATACTTTGAATTATTTCTATCATAATTTAAACAAATCATTTTAAAATATTCACCAGAATTATTTACATCATAAGAACATAAGAACATAAGAAATTGGAGCAGGAGTAGGCCAATCGGCCCCTCGAGCCTGCTCCGCCATTCAATAAGATCATGGCTGATCTGATCCCAACCACAAATCTAAAGAACACAAGAAGTCGGAGCAGGACCCGGCCACATAGCCCCTGGGCCCTCTCCGCCAATAAATTAAACAATTCATTACAAATTAAACTATTGAGTTATTTATACAATAAATTAAACTATTGCATTACTTATATTAAAAAATTAACCTTTGAATTATTTTTATAATAAATTAAGCAATTCATTTTAAAATAATCACTTGATTTATTTATGTAATAAATCAAACAATTCATTATAAATTAAACTATTGAATTATTTATGTGATAAATTAAACTTTGAATTATGTTTATAACAAATTAATCAATTAATTTTAAAATAATCACGAGAATTATTTTTATAATAAATTAAACACTTCATTATAAATTAAACTCTTGAATTATTTATGTAATAATTTATATGATTGCATTATTTATATAATAAATTAAACAATTCATTTTAAAATAATCACTTGAATTATTTATATAACGAACTAAACAATTCATTCTAAATTAAACTATTGAATTATTTATGCAACAAATTAAACTTTGAAATATTTTTATAATAAATTAAACAATTCATTTTAAAATAATCACTTGAATTATTCATATAATAAATTAAACAATTCATTCTAAATTAAACTATTGAATTATTTATATAATAAATTAATCTATTGAATTATTTGTATAATAAATTAAACTTTCAATTATTTCTATAATAAATTGAACAAATCATTTTTAAATAATCTCCAGAATTATTTATATAATAAATTAAACAATTAATTATAAATTAAACTTTGAATTATTTTTATCACAAATTAAACTTTGAATTATTTATAAAATTAGTTAAACAATTCATTATTAATTAAAGTATTGAATTATTTTTATAACAAATTAAACTTTGACTTATTTTTATATTAAATCAAACAATTCATTTTGAAATAATCACATGAATCATTTATATAATAAATTAAAAAATTCATCATGAATTAAACTATTGAATTATTTATATAATCTATTAAACCGTGAATTATTTTCTCAATAAATGTAATCAATTTAATTTAAAATAACCACATGAATTATTAATATCATAAATTAAACAAATAATTATAAATGAAACTATTGAATTATTTACAAAATAAATTAAACTTTGAATTATTTTTATAACAAATTAAACTTTGAATTATATTTATATTAAATTAAACAATTCATTTAAAAATAATCAAATGAATTATTGATATAATAAATTAAACAATTAATTATAAATTAAACTATTGAATTATTTATATAATAAATTAAACTTTGAATTATTTTTATAACAAATTAAACTTTGAATTATTTTTATATTAAATCAAACAATTCATTTTAAAATAATCACTTGAATCATTTATATAATAAATTAAACAATTCATCATAAATTAAACTATTGAATTATTTATATAATCAATTAAACCTTGAATTATTTTTATAATAAATTTAATCAATTTATTTTAAAATAATCACATGAATTATTAATAAATTATATTAAACAATTCATTATAAGTTAAATTATTGAATTATTTATAAAATAAATTAAACAATTCATTATGAATTAAACTATTGAATTATTTATATAATAAATTAAACAATTCATTATAAATTAAACGATTGAATTATCTGTGTAATAAATTAAACTATTGCAATGTTTATATAATAAATTAAACTTTGAATTATTTTTATCATCAATTAAACAATTCATTTTGAAATGATCACTTGAATTATTTATGTAATAAATTAAACAATTCATTATAAATTAAACTATTGAATTATTTATATAATCAATTAAACTATTGAATTATTAATATAATTAATAAAATTTGACTTATTTTAATAATTAATTAAACAATTCATTTTAAAATAATGAAATGAGTTATTTATAAAATAAATTATACAATTCATTATAAATTAAACGATTGAATTATTTATATAATAAGTTAAACTATTGAATTATTTATATAATAAATTAAACTATTGAATTATTTATATAATAAATTAAACTTTGAATTATTATTATAATAAGTTAAACAAATAATTTAAAAACAATCACTTGAATGATTTATATATTAAATTAAACAATTCATTTTAATATAAGCGCATGAATTATTTGTATGATAAATTAAACAATTCATTATAAATTAAACTATTGAATTATTATTATAATAAATTAAACTATTGAATTATTTATGTAATAAATTAAACAACTGCATTATTTACATTAAAAAATTAAACTTTGAATTATTTTTATAATAAATTAAACAATTCATTAAAAAAAATCACTTGATTCATTTATGTAATAAATTAAACAATTCATTATAAATTAAACTATTGAATTATTTATATAATAAATGAAACTATTGCATTATTCATATAAAAAAATAACCTTTGAATTATTTTTATAATAAATTAAACAATTCATTAAAAAAAATCACTTGATTCATTTATGTAATAAATTAAACAATTCATTATAAATTAAACGATTGAATTATTTATATCATAAATTAAACAATTCATTTTATATTAAACCATGGAATTATTTATGCAATACATTAAACTTTGAATTATTTTTAAAACAAATTAATCAATTCATTTTAAAATAATCACTTGAATTATTTATGAAATAAATTAAACAATTCATCATAAATTAAACTATTGAATTATTTATATAATAAATTAAATAATTCATTATAAATTAAACGATTGAATTATTGAAATAATAATTTAAACTATTGAATTATTTGTATGATAAATTATACTTTGAATTATTTCGATAATAAATTAAACAAATCATTTTGAAATATTCACCAGAATTATTTACATCAAAAATTAAACAAATCATTATAAATTAAACTATTGAATCATTTATATAATAAATTAAACTGTTGCATTATTTTAAAAAAAATAATCTTTGAATTATTTTTATAATAAATTTAAAAATTCATGTAATAAATTAAACAATTCATTATAAATTAAACGATTGAATTATTTATCAAATAAATTAAACAATTCATTTTAAATTAAACTATTGAATTATTTATGTGATAAATTAAACTTTGAATTATGTTAGAACAAATCAATCAATTTATTTTAAAATAATCACTAGAATTATTTTTATAAGAAATTAAACAATTCATTATAAATTAAGCTGTTTAGTTATTCATATAATAAATTAAACTATTGAATTATTTATATGATAAATTAAACTTTGAAATATTTTTATAATAAAGTAAACAAATAATTTAAAAATAATCACTCAAATTATTTATATAATAAAATAAACAAATAATTTAAAAATAATCACAAGAATTATTTATATCATAAATTAAACAATTCATTATAAATTAATCTGTTGAGTTATTCATATAATAAATTAAACTATTGAATTATTTATATGATAAATTAAACTTTGAATTATTTTTATAATAAATTAAACAAATAAACAAATAATTTAAAAATAATCACCAGAATTATTGAGATAATAAATTAAACAATTCATTATGAATTAAATGACTGAATTCTTTACATAATAAATTAAACTATTGCATTGTTTATATCATAAAATAAACTTTGAATTATTTTTATAATAAATTAAACAATTCATTATAAATGAAACTATTGAATTATTTTTATAATAAATTAAACAATTCATCATAAATCAAACTATTGAATTATTTTTATAATAAATTAAACAATTCATTATAAATTAAATGATTGAAATATTTATACAATAAATTAAACTATTGCATTGTTTATATAATAAATTAAACTTTGAATTATTTTTATAATAAATTTAACAATTCATTTTAAAATAATCACTTGAATTATTTATAACATAAATTAAACAATTAATTATAAATTAAACTATTGAATTATTCATATTATAAATTGATCTATTGAATTATTTAGAGAATAAATTAAACTTTGAATCATTTTTATAATAAATTAAACAATTCATTTTAAAATAATCACTTGAATTATTTTTGTAATAAATTAAAGAATTCATTATAAATGAAACAATTGAATTATTTATAAAATAAATTAAACAATTCATTTTCGACAAAACTGTTGAATTATTTATATAATAAATGAAACTATTGCATTATTTATATAAAAAAATTAACCTTTGAATTATTTTTATAATAAATTAAACAATTCATTTTAAAATAATCACTTGATTTATTTATGTAATAAATTAAACAATTCATTATAAATTAAACGATTGAATTATCTATATAATAAATTAAACTATTCAATTATTTGTATAATAAATTATACTTTGAATTATTTCTATCATAATTTAAACAAATCATTTTAAAATATTCACCAGAATTATTTACATCATAAGAACATAAGAACATAAGAAATTGGAGCAGGAGTAGGCCAATCGGCCCCTCGAGCCTGCTCCGCCATTCAATAAGATCATGGCTGATCTGATCCCAACCACAAATCTAAAGAACACAAGAAGTCGGAGCAGGACCCGGCCACATAGCCCCTGGGCCCTCTCCGCCAATAAATTAAACAATTCATTACAAATTAAACTATTGAGTTATTTATACAATAAATTAAACTATTGCATTACTTATATTAAAAAATTAACCTTTGAATTATTTTTATAATAAATTAAGCAATTCATTTTAAAATAATCACTTGATTTATTTATGTAATAAATCAAACAATTCATTATAAATTAAACTATTGAATTATTTATGTGATAAATTAAACTTTGAATTATGTTTATAACAAATTAATCAATTAATTTTAAAATAATCACGAGAATTATTTTTATAATAAATTAAACACTTCATTATAAATTAAACTCTTGAATTATTTATGTAATAATTTATATGATTGCATTATTTATATAATAAATTAAACAATTCATTTTAAAATAATCACTTGAATTATTTATATAACGAACTAAACAATTCATTCTAAATTAAACTATTGAATTATTTATGCAACAAATTAAACTTTGAAATATTTTTATAATAAATTAAACAATTCATTTTAAAATAATCACTTGAATTATTCATATAATAAATTAAACAATTCATTCTAAATTAAACTATTGAATTATTTATATAATAAATTAATCTATTGAATTATTTGTATAATAAATTAAACTTTCAATTATTTCTATAATAAATTGAACAAATCATTTTTAAATAATCTCCAGAATTATTTATATAATAAATTAAACAATTAATTATAAATTAAACTTTGAATTATTTTTATCACAAATTAAACTTTGAATTATTTATAAAATTAGTTAAACAATTCATTATTAATTAAAGTATTGAATTATTTTTATAACAAATTAAACTTTGACTTATTTTTATATTAAATCAAACAATTCATTTTGAAATAATCACATGAATCATTTATATAATAAATTTAAAAATTCATCATGAATTAAACTATTGAATTATTTATATAATCTATTAAACCGTGAATTATTTTCTCAATAAATGTAATCAATTTAATTTAAAATAACCACATGAATTATTAATATCATAAATTAAACAAATAATTATAAATGAAACTATTGAATTATTTACAAAATAAATTAAACTTTGAATTATTTTTATAACAAATTAAACTTTGAATTATATTTATATTAAATTAAACAATTCATTTAAAAATAATCAAATGAATTATTGATATAATAAATTAAACAATTAATTATAAATTAAACTATTGAATTATTTATATAATAAATTAAACTTTGAATTATTTTTATAACAAATTAAACTTTGAATTATTTTTATATTAAATCAAACAATTCATTTTAAAATAATCACTTGAATCATTTATATAATAAATTAAACAATTCATCATAAATTAAACTATTGAATTATTTATATAATCAATTAAACCTTGAATTATTTTTATAATAAATTTAATCAATTTATTTTAAAATAATCACATGAATTATTAATAAATTATATTAAACAATTCATTATAAGTTAAATTATTGAATTATTTATAAAATAAATTAAACAATTCATTATGAATTAAACTATTGAATTATTTATATAATAAATTAAACAATTCATTATAAATTAAACGATTGAATTATCTGTGTAATAAATTAAACTATTGCAATGTTTATATAATAAATTAAACTTTGAATTATTTTTATCATCAATTAAACAATTCATTTTGAAATGATCACTTGAATTATTTATGTAATAAATTAAACAATTCATTATAAATTAAACTATTGAATTATTTATATAATCAATTAAACTATTGAATTATTAATATAATTAATAAAATTTGACTTATTTTAATAATTAATTAAACAATTCATTTTAAAATAATGAAATGAGTTATTTATAAAATAAATTATACAATTCATTATAAATTAAACGATTGAATTATTTATATAATAAGTTAAACTATTGAATTATTTATATAATAAATTAAACTATTGAATTATTTATATAATAAATTAAACTTTGAATTATTATTATAATAAGTTAAACAAATAATTTAAAAACAATCACTTGAATGATTTATATATTAAATTAAACAATTCATTTTAATATAAGCGCATGAATTATTTGTATGATAAATTAAACAATTCATTATAAATTAAACTATTGAATTATTATTATAATAAATTAAACTATTGAATTATTTATGTAATAAATTAAACAACTGCATTATTTACATTAAAAAATTAAACTTTGAATTATTTTTATAATAAAATAAACAATTCATTTAACAATTAATCACTTGAATTATTGATAAAATAAATTAAACAATTTATTATGAATTAAACGATTGAATTATTTATATAATCAACTAAACTATTGAATTATTTATATAATTAAGAAAATCTAACTTATTTTAATAATAAATTATACAATTCATTTTAAAATAATTACATGATTTATTTATAAACTAAATTAAACAATTCATTTTAAATTAAACTATTGAATTATTTATATAATAAATTAAACAATTCATTATAAATTAAGCTGTTTAGTTATTCATATAATAAATTAAACTATTGAATTATTTATATGATAAATTAAACTTTGAATTATTTTTATAATAAATTAAACAAATAATTTAAAAATAATCACTCAATTTATTTATATAATAAAATAAACAATTAATTTTAAAATAATCACGAGAATTATTTATATCATAAATTAAACAATTCATTATAAATTAATCTTTTGAGTTATTCATATAATAAATTAAACTATTGAATTATTTATATGATAAATTAAACTTTGAAATATTTTTATAATAAATTAAACAAATAAACAAATAATTTAAAAATAATCACCAGAATTATTGAGATAATAAATTAAACAATGCATTATGAATTAAATGACTGAATTCTTTACATAATAAATTAAACTATTGCATTGTTTATATCATAAATTAAACTTTGAATTATTTTTATAATAAATTAAACAATTCATTTTAAAATAATCACTTGAATCATTTATATAATAAATTAAACAATTCATTATAAATGAAACTATTGAATTATTTTTATAATAAATTAAACAATTCATCATAAATTAAACAATTGAAATATTTATACAATAAATTAAACTATTGCATTGTTTATATAATAAATTAAACTTTGAATTATTTTTATAATAAATTAAACAATTCATTTTAAAATAATCACTTGAATTATTTATAAAATAAATTAAACAATTCATTATAAATTAAACTATTGAATTATTCATATTATGAATTGATCTATTGAATTATTTAGAGAATAAATTAAACTTTGAATTATTTTTATAATAAATTAAACAATTCATTTTAAAATAATCACTTCAATTATTTTTGTAATAAATTAAACAATTCATTATAAATGAAACAATTGAATTATTTATAAAATAAATTAAACAATTCATTCTCGACAAAACTATTGAATTATTTATATTAAAAAATTCACCTTTGAATTATTTTTATAATAAATTAAACAATTCATTTTAAAATAATCACTTGATTTATTTATATAATAAATTAAACAATTCATTATAAATTAAACGATTGAATTATCTATATAATAAATTAAACTATTCAATTATTTGTATAATAAATTATACTTTGAATTATTTCTATCATAATTTAAACAAATCATTTTAAAATATACACCAGAATTATTTACATCATAAATTAAACAATTCATTACAAATTAAACTATTGAGTTATTTATATAATAAATTAAACTTTTGCATTACTTATATTAAAAAATTAACCTTTGAATTATTTTTATAATAAATTAATCTATTGAATTATTTGTATAATAAATTAAACTTTCAATTATTTCTATAATAAATTGAACAAATCATTTTTAAATAATCTCCAGAATTATTTGTATCATAAATTAAACAATTCATTTTAAAATAATCACTTGATTTATTTATGTAATAAATTAAACAATTCATTATAAATTAAACGATTGAATTATCTATATAATAAATTAAACTATTCAATTATTTGTATAATAAATTATACTTTGAATTATTTCTATCATAATTTAAACAAATCATTTTAAAATATACACCAGAATTATTTACATCATAAATTAAACAATTCATTATAAATTAAACTATTGAATTTTTTTATATAATCAACTAAACTATTGAATTATTTATATAATTAAGAAAATCTAACTTATTTTAATAATAAATTATACAATTCATTTTAAAATAATTACATGATTTATTTATAAAATAAATTAAACAATTCATTTTAAATTAAACTATTGAATTATTTATATAATAAATTAAACAATTCATTATAAATTAAGCTGTTTAGTTATTCATATAATAAATTAAACTATTGAATTATTTATATGATAAATTAAACTTTGAATTATTTTTATAATAAATTAAACAAATAATTTAAAAATAATCACTCAATTTATTTATATAATAAAATAAACAATTAATTTTAAAATAATCACGAGAATTATTTATATCATAAATTAAACAATTCATTATAAATTAATCTTTTGAGTTATTCATATAATAAATTAAACTATTGAATTATTTATATGATAAATTAAACTTTGAAATATTTTTATAATAAATTAAACAAATAAACAAATAATTTAAAAATAATCACCAGAATTATTGAGATAATAAATTAAACAATGCATTATGAATTAAATGACTGAATTCTTTACATAATAAATTAAACTATTGCATTGTTTATATCATAAATTAAACTTTGAATTATTTTTATAATAAATTAAACAATTCATTTTAAAATAATCACTTGAATCATTTATATAATAAATTAAACAATTCATTATAAATGAAACTATTGAATTATTTTTATAATAAATTAAACAATTCATCATAAATTAAACAATTGAAATATTTATACAATAAATTAAACTATTGCATTGTTTATATAATAAATTAAACTTTGAATTATTTTTATAATAAATTAAACAATTCATTTTAAAATAATCACTTGAATTATTTATAAAATAAATTAAACAATTCATTATGAATTAAACTATTGAATTATTCATATTATGAATTGATCTATTGAATTATTTAGAGAATAAATTAAACTTTGAATTATTTTTATAATAAATTAAACAATTCATTTTAAAATAATCACTTCAATTATTTTTGTAATAAATTAAACAATTCATTATAAATGAAACAATTGAATTATTTATAAAATAAATTAAACAATTCATTCTCGACAAAACTATTGAATTATTTATATTAAAAAATTCACCTTTGAATTATTTTTATAATAAATTAAACAATTCATTTTAAAATAATCACTTGATTTATTTATATAATAAATTAAACAATTCATTATAAATTAAACGATTGAATTATCTATATAATAAATTAAACTATTCAATTATTTGTATAATAAATTATACTTTGAATTATTTCTATCATAATTTAAACAAATCATTTTAAAATATACACCAGAATTATTTACATCATAAATTAAACAATTCATTACAAATTAAACTATTGAGTTATTTATATAATAAATTAAACTTTTGCATTACTTATATTAAAAAATTAACCTTTGAATTATTTTTATAATAAATTAATCTATTGAATTATTTGTATAATAAATTAAACTTTCAATTATTTCTATAATAAATTGAACAAATCATTTTTAAATAATCTCCAGAATTATTTGTATCATAAATTAAACAATTCATTTTAAAATAATCACTTGATTTATTTATGTAATAAATTAAACAATTCATTATAAATTAAACGATTGAATTATTTTTATAATAAATTAAACAATTCATTATAAATTAAACTATTGAATTTTTTTATATAATCAACTAAACTATTGAATTATTTATATAATTAAGAAAATCTAACTTATTTTAATAATAAATTATACAATTCATTTTAAAATAATTACATGATTTATTTATAAAATAAATTAAACAATTCATTTTAAATTAAACTATTGAATTATTTATATAATAAATTAAACAATTCATTATAAATTAAGCTGTTTAGTTATTCATATAATAAATTAAACTATTGAATTATTTATATGATAAATTAAACTTTGAATTATTTTTATAATAAATTAAACAAATAATTTAAAAATAATCACTCAATTTATTTATATAATAAAATAAACAATTAATTTTAAAATAATCACGAGAATTATTTATATCATAAATTAAACAATTCATTATAAATTAATCTTTTGAGTTATTCATATAATAAATTAAACTATTGAATTATTTATATGATAAATTAAACTTTGAAATATTTTTATAATAAATTAAACAAATAAACAAATAATTTAAAAATAATCACCAGAATTATTGAGATAATAAATTAAACAATGCATTATGAATTAAATGACTGAATTCTTTACATAATAAATTAAACTATTGCATTGTTTATATCATAAATTAAACTTTGAATTATTTTTATAATAAATTAAACAATTCATTTTAAAATAATCACTTGAATCATTTATATAATAAATTAAACAATTCATTATAAATGAAACTATTGAATTATTTTTATAATAAATTAAACAATGCATTATGAATTAAATGACTGAATTCTTTACATAATAAATTAAACTATTGCATTGTTTATATCATAAATTAAACTTTGAATTATTTTTATAATAAATTAAACAATTCATTTTAAAATAATCACTTGAATCATTTTTATAATAAATTAAACAATTCATTTTAAAATAATCACTTGAATTATTTATAAAATAAATTAAACAATTCATTATAAATTAAACTATTGAATTATTCATATTATGAATTGATCTATTGAATTATTTAGAGAATAAATTAAACTTTGAATTATTTTTATAATAAATTAAACAATTCATTTTAAAATAATCACTTCAATTATTTTTGTAATAAATTAAACAATTCATTATAAATGAAACAATTGAATTATTTATAAAATAAATTAAACAATTCATTCTCGAAAAAACTATTGAATTATTTATATAATAAATGAAACTATTGCATTATTTATATTAAAAAATTAACCTTTGAATTATTTTTATAATAAATTAAACAATTCATTTTAAAATAATCACTTGATTTATTTATGTAATAAATTAAACAATTCATTATAAATTAAACGATTGAATTATCTATATAATAAATTAAACTATTCAATTATTTGTATAATAAATTATACTTTGAATTATTTCTATCATAATTTAAACAAATCATTTTAAAATATACACCAGAATTATTTCCATCATAAATTAAACAATTCATTACAAATTAAACTATTGAGTTATTTATATAATAAATTAAACTTTTGCATTACTTATATTAAAAAATTAACCTTTGAATTATTTTTATAATAAATTAATCTATTGAATTATTTGTATAATAAATTAAACTTTCAATTATTTCTATAATAAATTGAACAAATCATTTTTAAATAATCTCCAGAATTATTTGTATCATAAATTAAACAATTCATTTTAAAATAATCACTTGATTTATTTATGTAATAAATTAAACAATTCATTATAAATTAAACGATTGAATTATTTTTATAATAAATTAAACAATTCATTATAAATTAAACTATTGAATTTTTTTATATAATCAACTAAACTATTGAATTATTTATATAATTAAGAAAATCTAACTTATTTTAATAATAAATTATACAATTCATTTTAAAATAATTACATGATTTATTTATAAAATAAATTAAACAATTCATTTTAAATTAAACTATTGAATTATTTATATAATAAATTAAACAATTCATTATAAATTAAGCTGTTTAGTTATTCATATAATAAATTAAACTATTGAATTATTTATATGATAAATTAAACTTTGAATTATTTTTATAATAAATTAAACAAATAATTTAAAAATAATCACTCAATTTATTTATATAATAAAATAAACAATTAATTTTAAAATAATCACGAGAATTATTTATATCATAAATTAAACAATTCATTATAAATTAATCTTTTGAGTTATTCATATAATAAATTAAACTATTGAATTATTTATATGATAAATTAAACTTTGAAATATTTTTATAATAAATTAAACAAATAAACAAATAATTTAAAAATAATCACCAGAATTATTGAGATAATAAATTAAACAATGCATTATGAATTAAATGACTGAATTCTTTACATAATAAATTAAACTATTGCATTGTTTATATCATAAATTAAACTTTGAATTATTTTTATAATAAATTAAACAATTCATTTTAAAATAATCACTTGAATCATTTATATAATAAATTAAACAATTCATTATAAATGAAACTATTGAATTATTTTTATAATAAATTAAACAATGCATTATGAATTAAATGACTGAATTCTTTACATAATAAATTAAACTATTGCATTGTTTATATCATAAATTAAACTTTGAATTATTTTTATAATAAATTAAACAATTCATTTTAAAATAATCACTTGAATCATTTTTATAATAAATTAAACAATTCATTTTAAAATAATCACTTGAATTATTTATAAAATAAATTAAACAATTCATTATAAATTAAACTATTGAATTATTCATATTATGAATTGATCTATTGAATTATTTAGAGAATAAATTAAACTTTGAATTATTTTTATAATAAATTAAACAATTCATTTTAAAATAATCACTTCAATTATTTTTGTAATAAATTAAACAATTCATTATAAATGAAACAATTGAATTATTTATAAAATAAATTAAACAATTCATTCTCGACAAAACTATTGAATTATTTATATAATAAATGAAACTATTGCATTATTTATATTAAAAAATTAACCTTTGAATTATTTTTATAATAAATTAAACAATTCATTTTAAAATAATCACTTGATTTATTTATGTAATAAATTAAACAATTCATTATAAATTAAACGATTGAATTATCTATATAATAAATTAAACTATTCAATTATTTGTATAATAAATTATACTTTGAATTATTTCTATCATAATTTAAACAAATCATTTTAAAATATACACCAGAATTATTTACATCATAAATTAAACAATTCATTACAAATTAAACTATTGAGTTATTTATATAATAAATTAAACTTTTGCATTACTTATATTAAAAAATTAACCTTTGAATTATTTTTATAATAAATTAATCTATTGAATTATTTGTATAATAAATTAAACTTTCAATTATTTCTATAATAAATTGAACAAATCATTTTTAAATAATCTCCAGAATTATTTGTATCATAAATTAAACAATTCATTTTAAAATAATCACTTGATTTATTTATGTAATAAATTAAACAATTCATTATAAATTAAACGATTGAATTATTTTTATAATAAATTAAACAATTCATTATAAATTAAACTATTGAATTTTTTTATATAATCAACTAAACTATTGAATTATTTATATAATTAAGAAAATCTAACTTATTTTAATAATAAATTATACAATTCATTTTAAAATAATTACATGATTTATTTATAAAATAAATTAAACAATTCATTTTAAATTAAACTATTGAATTATTTATATAATAAATTAAACAATTCATTATAAATTAAGCTGTTTAGTTATTCATATAATAAATTATACTATTGAATTATTTATATGATAAATTAAACTTTGAATTATTTTTATAATAAATTAAACAAATAATTTAAAAATAATCACTCAAATTATTTATATAATAAAATAAACAAATAATTTTAAAATAATCACGAGAATTATTTATATCATAAATTAAACAATTCATTATAAATTAATCTGTTGAGTTATTCACATAATAAATTAAACTATTGAATTATTTATATGATAAATTAAACTTTGAAATATTTTTATAATAAATTAAACAAATAAACAAATAATTTAAAAATAATCACCAGAATTATTGAGATAATAAATTAAACAATGCATTATGAATTAAAAGACTGAATTCTTTACATAATAAATTAAACTATTGCATTGTTTATATCAAAAATTAAACTTTGAATTATTTTTATAATAAATTAAACAATTCATTTTAAAATAATCACTTGAATCATTTATATAATAAATTAAACAATTCATTATAAATGAAACTATTGAATTATTTTTATAATAAATTAAACAATTCATTATAAATTAAACGATTGAATTATTTTTATAATAAATTAAACTATTGAATTGTTTATATCACAAATTAAACTTTGAATTATTTTTATAAAACATTAATCAATTTATTTTAAAATAATCACATGAATTATTTATCTAATAAATTAAACAATTAATTATAAATTAGACTTTGAATTATTTTTATCACAAATTAAACTTTGAATTATTTATATAATAAGTTAAACAATTCATCATAAATCAAACTATTGAATTATTTTTATAATAAATTAAACAATTCATTATAAATTAAACAATTGAAATATTTATACAATAAATTAAACTGTTGCATTACTTATATTAAAAAATTAACCTTTGAATTATTTTTATAATAAATTAATCTATTGAATTATTTGTATAATAAATTAAACTTTCAATTATTTCTATAATAAATTGAACAAATCATTTTTAAATAATCTCCAGAATTATTTGTATCATAAATTAAACAATTCATTTTAAAATAATCACTTGATTTATTTATGTAATAAATTAAACAATTCATTATAAATTAAACGATTGAATTATTTTTATAATAAATTAAACAATTCATTATAAATTAAACTATTGAATTATTTATATAATCAACTAAACTATTGAATTATTTATATAATTAAGAAAATCTAACTTATTTTAATAATAAATTATACAATTCATTTTAAAATAATTACATGATTTATTTATAAAAAAATTAAACAATTCATTTTAAATTAAACTATTGAATTATTTATATAATAAATTAAACAATTCATTATAAATTAAGCTGTTTAGTTATTCATATAATAAATTATACTATTGAATTATTTATATGATAAATTAAACTTTGAATTATTTTTATAATAAATTAAACAAATAATTTAAAAATAATCACTCAAATTATTTATATAATAAAATAAACAAATAATTTTAAAATAATCACGAGAATTATTTATATCATAAATTAAACAATTCATTATAAATTAATCTGTTGAGTTATTCATATAATAAATTAAACTATTGAATTATTTATATGATAAATTAAACTTTGAAATATTTTTATAATAAATTAAACAAATAAACAAATAATTTAAAAATAATCACCAGAATTATTGAGATAATAAATTAAACAATGCATTATGAATTAAATGACTGAATTCTTTACATAATAAATTAAACTATTGCATTGTTTATATCATAAATTAAACTTTGAATTATTTTTATAATAAATTAAACAATTCATTTTAAAATAATCACTTGAATCATTTATACAATAAATTAAACAATTCATTATAAATGAAACTATTGAATTATTTTTATAATAAATTAAACAATTCATCATAAATCAAACTATTGAATTATTTTTATAATAAATTAAACAATTCATTATAAATTAAACGATTGAAATATTTATACAATAAATTAAACTATTGCATTGTTTATATAATAAATTAAACTTTGAATTATTTTTATAATAAATTAAACAATTCATTTTAAAATAATCACTTGATTTATTTATGTAATAAATTAAACAATTCATTATAAATTAAACGATTGAATTATCTATATAATAAATTAAACTATTCAATTATTTGTATAATAAATTATACTTTGAATTATTTCTATCATAATTTAAACAAATCATTTTAAAATATACACCAGAATTATTTACATCATAAATTAAACAATTCATTACAAATTAAACTATTGAGTTATTTATATAATAAATTAAACTGTTGCATTACTTATATTAAAAAATTAACCTTTGAATTATTTTTATAATAAATTAATCTATTGAATTATTTGATTAATAAATTAAACTTTCAATTATTTCTATAATAAATTGAACAAATCATTTTTAAATAATCTCCAGGATTATTTATATCATAAATTAAAAAACTGCATTATTTACATAAAAAAATTAAACTTTGAATTATTTTTATAATAAAATAAACAATTAATTTAAAAAATAATCACTTGAATTATTGATAAAATAAATTAAACAATTCATTATAAAATAAACTATTGAATTATTTATATCATAAATTAAACTTTGAATTATCTTTATAATAAATTAAACAAATCATTTAAACATAATCACTAGAATTATTTATATAATAAATTAAACAATTCATTATAAATTAAACTATTGAATTATTTATATAATCAACTAAACTATTGAATTATTTATATAATTAAGAAAATCTAACTTATTTTAATAATAAATTATACAATTCATTTTAAAATAATTACATGATTTATTTATAAAATAAATTAAACAATTCATTTTAAATTAAACTATTGAATTATTTATATAATAAATTAAACAATTCATTATAAATTAAGCTGTTTAGTTATTCATATAATAAATTATACTATTGAATTATTTATATGATAAATTAAACTTTGAATTATTTTTATAATAAATTAAACAAATAATTTAAAAATAATCACTCAAATTATTTATATAATAAAATAAACAAATAAATTTAAAATAATCACGAGAATTATTTATATCATAAATTAAACAATTCATTTTAAATTAAACTATTGAATTATTTATATAATAAATTAAACAATTCATTATAAATTAAGCTGTTTAGTTATTCATATAATAAATTATACTATTGAATTATTTATATGATAAATTAAACTTAGAAATATTTTTATAATAAATTAAACAAATAAACAAATAATTTAAAAATAATCACCAGAATTATTGAGATAATAAATTAAACAATGCATTATGAATTAAATGACTGAATTCTTTACATAATAAATTAAACTATTGCATTGTTTATATCATAAATTAAACTTTGAATTATTTTTATAATAAATTAAACAATTCATCATAAATCAAACTATTGAATTATTTTTATAATAAATTAAACAATTCATTATAAATTAAACGATTGAAATATTTATACAATAAATTAAACTATTGCATTGTTTATATAATAAATTAAACTTTGAATTATTTTTATAATAAATTAAACAATTCATTATAAATTAAACTATTGAATTATTCATATTATGAATTGATCTATTGAATTATTTAGAGAATAAATTAAACTTTGAATTATTTTTATAATAAATTAAACAATTCATTTTAAAATAATCACTTCAATTATTTTTGTAATAAATAAACAATTCATTATAAATGAAACAATTGAATTATTTATAAAATAAATTAAACAATTCATTCTCGACAAAACTATTGAATTATTTATATAATAAATGAAACTATTGCATTATTTATATTAAAAAATTAACCTTTGAATTATTTTTATAATAAATTAAACAATTCATTTTAAAATAATCACTTGATTTATTTATGTAATAAATTAAACAATTCATTATAAATTAAACGATTGAATTATCTATATAATAAATTAAACTATTCAATTATTTGTATAATAAATTATACTTTGAATTATTTCTATCATAATTTAAACAAATCATTTTAAAATATACACCAGAATTATTTACATCATAAATTAAACAATTCATTACAAATTAAACTATTGAGTTATTTATATAATAAATTAAACTGCTGCATTACTTATATTAAAAAATTAACCTTTGAATTATTTTTATAATAAATTAATCTATTGAATTATTTGATTAATAAATTAAACTTTCAATTATTTCTATAATAAATTGAACAAATCATTTTTAAATAATCTCCAGAATTATTTATATCATAAATTAAACAACTGCATTATTTACATTAAAAAATTAAACTTTGAATTATTTTTATAATAAAATAAACAATTAATTTAAAAAATAATCACTTGAATTATTGATAAAATAAATTAAACAATTCATTATAAAATAAACTATTGAATTATTTATATAATAAATTAAACTTTGAATTATCTTTATAATAAATTAAACAAATCATTTAAACAAATCACTAGAATTATTTATATAATAAATTAAACAATTCATTATAAATTAAACTATTGAATTATTTATATAATCAACTAAACTATTGACTTATTTATATAATTAAGAAAATCTAACTTATTTTAATAATAAATTATACAATTCATTTTAAAATAATTACATGATTTATTTATAAAATAAATTAAACAATTCATTTTAAATTAAACTATTGAATTATTTATATAATAAATTAAACAATTCATTATAAATTAAGCTGTTTAGTTATTCATATAATAAATTATACTATTGAATTATTTATATGATAAATTAAACTTTGAATTATTTTTATAATAAATTAAACAATTCATTTTAAAATAATCACTTGAATCATTCATATAATAAATTAAACAATTCATTATAAATGAAACTATTGAATTATTTTTATAATAAATTAAACAATTCATCATAAATCAAACTATTGAATTATTTTAATAATAAATTAAACAATTCATTATAAATTAAACGATTGAAATATTTATACAATAAATTAAACTATTGCATTGTTTATACAATAAATTAAACTTTGAATTATTTTTATAATAAATTAAACAATTCATTTTAAAATAATCACTTGAATTATTTATAACATAAATTAAACAATTAATTATAAATTAAACTATTGAATTATTCATAATATAAATTGATCTATTGAATTATTTAGAGAATAAATTAAACTTTGAATCATTTTTATAATCAAATAAACAAATAATTTTAAAATAATCACGAGAATTATTTATATAATAAATTAAACAATTCATTATAAATTAATCTGTTGAGTTATTCATATAATAAATTAAACTATTGAATTATTTATATGATAAATTAAACTTTGAATTATTTTTATAATAAAGTAAACAAATAATTTAAAAATAATCACGAGAATTATTTATATCATAAATTAAACAATTCATTATAAATTAATCTGTTGAGTCATTCATATAATAAATTAAACTATTGAATTATTTATATGATAAATTAAACTTTGAATTATTTTTATAATAAATTAAACAAATAAACAAATAATTTAAAAATAATCACCAGAATTATTGAGATAATAAATTAAACAATTCATTATGAATTAAATGACTGAATTCTTTACATAATAAATTAAACTATTGCATTGTTTATATCATAAAATAAACTTTGAATTATTTTTATAATAAATTAAACAATTCATTTTAAAATAATCACTTGAATCATTTATATAATAAATTAAACAATTCATTATAAATGAAACTATTGAATTATTTTTATAATAAATTAAACAATTCATCATAAATCAAACCATTGAATTATTTTTATAATAAATTAAACAATTCATTATAAATTAAACGATTGAAATATTTATACAATAAATTAAACTATTGCATTGTTTATATAATAAATTAAACTTTGAATTATTTTTATAATAAATTAAACAATTCATTTTAAAATAATCACTTGAATTATTTATAACATAAATTAAACAATTAATTATAAATTAAACAATTGAATTATTCATATTATAAATTGATCTATTGAATTATTTAGAGAATAAATTAAACTTTGAATCATTTTTATAATAAATTAAACAAATCATTTTAAAATAATCACTTGAATTATTTTTGTAATAAATTAAAGAATTCATTATAAATGAAACATTTGAATTATTTATAAAATAAATTAAACAATTCATTTTCGACAAAACTGTTGAATTATTTATATAATAAATGAAACTATTGCATTATTTATATTAAAAAATTAACCTTTGAATTATTTTTATAATAAATTAAACAATTCATTTTAAAATAATCACTTGATTTATTTATGTAATAAATTAAACAATTCATTATAAATTAAACGATTGAATTATCTATATAATAAATTAAACTATTCAATTATTTGTATAATAAATTATACTTTGAATTATTTCTATCATAATTTAAACAAATCATTTTAAAATATTCACCAGAATTATTTACATCATAAATTAAACAATTCATTGCAAATTAAATTATTGAGTTATTTATACAATAAATTAAACTGTTGCATTACTTATATTAAAAAATTAACCTTTAATTATTTTTATAATAAATTAAACAATTCATTTTAAAATAATCACTTGATTTATTTATGTAATAAATCAAACAATTCATTATAAATTAAACTCTTGAATTATTTATGTAATAATTTATATGATTGCATTATTCATATAATAAATTAAACAATTCATTCTAAATTAAACTATTGAATTATTTATATAATAAATTAATCTATTGAATTATTTGTATAATAAATTAAACTTTCAATTATTTCTATAATAAATTGAACAAATCATTTTTAAATAATCTCCAGAATTATTTATATAATAAATTAAACAATTCATTATAAATTAAACGATTGAATTATTTTTATAATAAATTAAACTATAGAATTATTTATATCACAAATTAAACTTTGAATTATTTTTATAAATCTTTAATCAATTTATTTTAAAATAATCACATGAATTATTTATCTAATAAATTAAACAATTAATTATAAATTAAACTTTGAATTATTTTTATCACAAATTAAACTTTGAATTATTTATAAAATAAGTTAAACAATTCATTATTAATTAAAGTATTGAATTATTTTTATAAAAAGTTAAACTTTGACTTATTTTTATATGAAATCAAACAATTCATTTTAAAATAATCACTTGAATCATTTATATAATAAATTAAACAATTCATCATGAATTAAACTATTGAATTATTTATATAATCTATTAAACCTTGAATTATTTTTATAATAAATGAAACAATTCATTTTAAAATAATCACTTCAATTATTTATATAATAAATTGAACAATTGATTCCAAATTAAACTATTGAATTATTTATACAACAAATTAAACCTTGAATTATTTTTATAAAAAATTATTCAATTTATTTTACAATAATCACATGAATTTTTTATATAATAAATTAAACAATTAATTATAAATTAAACTTTGAATTATTTTTATATTAAATTAAACAATTAATTTAAAAATAATCACATGAATTATTTATAAAATAAATTAAACAATTCATTATTAATTAAAGTATTGAATTATTTATATAATAAATTAAACTTTGAATCATTTTTATAATAAATCAATCACTTTTTAAAAAATAATCACATGAATTATTTATAAATTATATTAAACAATTCATTATAAGTTAAATTATTGAATTATTTATGAAATAAATTAAACAATACATTTTAAAATAATCACATGAATTATTTATATCATAAATCAAACAAATAATTATAAATTAAACTATTGAATTATTTACATAATAAATTAAACTTTTAATTATATTTATAACAAATTAAACTTTGAATTATTTATAAAATATGTTAAACAGTTCATGATCAATTAAAGTATTGAATTATTTTTATAACAAATTAAACTTTGAATTATTTTTATATTAAATCTAACAATTTATTTTAAAATAATGACATGAATGATTTATATAATAAATTAAACAATTAATTATAAATTAAACTATTGAATTATTTATACAATAAATTAAACTTTGAATTATTTTTGTATTAAATTAAACAATTCATTTTAAAATAATCACATGAATTATTTATAAAATAAATTAAACAATTCATTATTAATTAAAGTATTGAATTATTTATATAATAAATTATACTATTGCATTATTTATATCAAAAAATAAACTTTGAATTATTTTTCTCATAAATTGAACATCTAATTTTTAATTAAACAATTGAATTATTTGTGTAATAAATTAAACTATTGAATTATTGATACAATAAATTAAACTTTGAATTATTTTTATATTAAATTAAACAATTCATTTTAAAATAATCACTTGAATTATTTATATAATAAATTAAACAATTAATTATGAATTAAACTATTGAATTATTTATATAATAAATTAAACTTTGAATTATTTTTAGAATAATTTCATCAATTTATTTTAAAATAATCACATGAATGATTTACATAATAAATTAAACTTTGAATTATTATTATAATAAATTAAACAATTCATTTTAAAATAATCACATGAATTATTTATAAATTATATTGAACATTTCATTATCAGTTAAATCATTTAATTCTTTATAAAATAAATTAAACAATTCATTATAAATTAAACTATTGAATTATTTACATAATAAATTAAATAATTCATTATAAATTAAACTATTCAATTATTTATATAACAAATTAAAGCGTGAATTATTTATATAATAAATTAAAGCTTGAATTATTTATATAATAAATTAAACCGTTGCATCAATCATGTAAAAAATTAAACTTTGAATTATTTTTATGATAAATTAAACTTTGAATTATTTTTCTAATAAATTAATCAATTTATTTTAAAATAATCACATGAATTATTGATATAACAAATGAAACAATTATTTATAAATTAAACTATTGAATCATTTATATAATAAATTAAACTTTGAATTATATTTATAACAAATTAAACTTTGAATTATTTATAAAATAAGTTAAACAATTCATTATTAATGAAAGTATTGAATTATTTATATAATAAATTAAACTTTAAATTATTGTTATAATAAATTAAATTTGAATTATTTTGATATTAAATTAAACAATTCATTTTGAAACAATCACATGAATTATTTATAAAATAAATTAAACAATTCAGTATAAATTAAACTGTTGAATTATGTAACAATTTAAACTATTGAATCATTTGTATAATAAATTAAACTTTCAATTATTTTTGTAATAAATCAATCACTTTATTTTAAAATAATCACATGAATTATTTATAAATTATATTGAACAATTCATTATCAGTTAAATCATTGAATTCTTTATAAAATAAATTAAACAATTCATTATAAATTAAACAATTCATTATAAATTAAACTATTGAATTATTTATATAACAAATTAAAGCGTGAATTATTTATATTTTAAATTAAAGCTTGAATTATTTATATAATAAATTAAACTGTTGCATTAATCATGTAAAAAATTAAACTTTGTATTATTTTTATGATAAATTAAACTTTGAATTATTTTTCTAATAAATTAAACAATTTATTTTAAAATAATCACATGAATTATTGATATAACAAATGAAACAATTAATTATAAATTAAACTATTGAATTATTTATATAATAAATTAAACTTTGAATCATTTTTATAACAGATTAAACTTTGAATTATTAATAAAATAAGTTAAACAATTCATTATTAATTAAAGTATTGAATTATTCATATAATAAATTAAACTATTGCATTATTCATGTAAAAAATTAAACTTTGAATTATTTTTCTAATAAATTAATCAATTTATTTTAAAATAATCACATGAATTATTGATATAACAAATGAAACAATTATTTATAAATTAAACTATTGAATCATTGATATAATAAATTAAACTTTGAATTATTTTTATAACAAATTAAACTTTGAATTATTTATAAAATAAGTTAAACAATTCATTATTAATGAAAGTATTGAATTATTTATATAATAAATTAAACTTTGAATTATTGTTATAATAAATTAAATTTGAATTATTTTGATATTAAATTAAACAATTCATTTTAAAATAATCACATGAATTATTTATAAAATAAATTAAACAATTCATTATAAATTAAACTATTGAATTATTTATGTAACAATTTAAACTATTGAATCATTTATATAATAAATTAAACTTTGAATTATTTTTATAATAAATCAATCACTTTATTTTAAAATAATCACTTGAATTATTTATAAAATAAATTAAACAATTGCATTATTTATATCATAAATTAAACTTTGAATTATTTTTATAAAATATTAATCAACTTATTTCAAAATAATCACATGAATTATTTATATAATAAATTAAAGCTTGAATTATTTATATAATAAATTAAACTTTGAATTATTTTTCTAATAAATTAATCAATTTATTTAAAAATAATCACATGAATTATTTATATAATAAATGACACAATTAATTATAAATTAAACTATTGAATTATATATGTAATAAATTAAACTTTGAATCATTTTTATAACAAATTAAACTTTGAATTATTAATAAAATAAGTTAAACAATTCATTATTAATTAAAGTATTGAATTATTTATATAATAAATTAAACTTTGAATTATTATTTTAATAAATGAAACAATTCATTTTAAATAATCACTTCAATTATTGATATAAAAAATTTAACAGTTCATTCTGAATTAAACTATTGAATTATTCATAAAATAAGTTAAACAATTCATTATGAATTAAAGTATTGAATTATTTATACAATAAATTAAACTTTGAATTATTTTTATAATAAATTAAACAATTCATTTTCATATAATCATTTGAATTATTTATAAAATAAATTAAACAATTCATTTTCATATAATCACTTGAAATATTTATAAAATAAATTAAACAATTCATTATAAATTAAACTATTGCATTATTTATACAATAAATTAAACTATTGAATCATTTATATAATAAATTAAACTATTGAATTATTTATATAATAAATTAAACTATTGAATTATTTTTATAATAAATTAAACAATTCATTTTCATGTAATCACTTGAATTATTTATAAAATAAATTAAACAATACATTATATATTAAACTATTGAATTATTTATATAACAAATTAAACTGAATTATTTTTATAACAAATTAATCAATTTATTTTAAAATAATCACATGAATTATTTATATAACAATTTAAACAATTAATTATAAATTAAACTATTGAGTTATTTACATAATAAATTAACTTTGAATTATTTTAATAATAATTTCATCAATTTATTTTTAAAAAACCACATGAATTATTTACATAATAAATTAAACTTTGAATTATTATTATAATAAATGAAACAATTCATTTTAAATAATCACTTCAATTATTTATATAAAAAAATTAACAGTTCATTCTGAATCAAACTATTGAATTATTTATATAACAAATTAAACTTTGAATTATTTTAAAAATAAGTTAAACAATTCATTGTTAATTAAAGTATTGAATTATTTATATGATAAATTAAACTTTGAATTATTTTTATAATAAATGAAACAATTCATTTAAAAATAATCACTTGAATTATTTAAATAATAAATTAAACAATTCATTATAAATTAAACTATTGCATTATTTATATGATAAATTAAACTTTGAATTATTTTTATAATAAATGAAACAATTCATTTTCATATAATCTCTTGAATTATTGATAAAATAAATTAAACAATTCATTTTAAAATAATCACATGAATTATTTATAAATTATATTAAACAATTAATTATAAGTTAAATTGTTGAATTATTTATAAAATAAATTAAACAATTCATTATAAATTAAACTATTGATTTATTTATATAATAAATTAAACAATTAATTATAAATTAAACTATTGAATAATTTCGATAATAAATTAAACTTTGAATTATTTATAAAATAAGTTAAACAATTCATTATTAATTAAAGCATTGAATTATTTATATAATAAATTAAACTTTGAACTATTTTTATGACAAATCAATCAATTTATTTGAAAATAATCACTTGGAATCATTTATGTAATAAGTTAAACAATTCATTATTAATTAAACTATTGCATTATTTATACAATAAATTAAACTTTGAATTATTTTTATAATAAATTAAACAATTCATTTTCATATAATCACTTGAATTATTTATAAAATAAATTAAACAATTCATTATAAATTAAACAATTGAATTATTTATATAATAAAATAAACTTTGAATTATTTATAAAATAAGTTAAACAATTCATTATTAATTAAAGTATTGAATTATTTATATAATAAATTAAAATTTGAATTATTTTTATAATAAATGAAACAATTCATTTAAAAATAATCGCTTGAATTATTTAAATAATAAATTAAACAATTAATTATAAATTAAACTATTGCATTATTGATATAATAAATTAAACTTTGAATTATTTTTATAATACATTAAACAATTCATTTTCAGATAATCACTTGAATTATTTATAAAATAAATTAAACAATTCATTATAAATTAAACTATTGAATTATTTTTATAACAAATCAATCCATTTATTTTAAAATAATCACTTGAATCATTTGCATAATAAATTAAACAATACATTATAAATTATACTATTGAATTATTTCTACAATAAATTAGCTTTGAATTATGTTTATAATAAATTCATCAATTAATTTTAAAATAACCACATGAATTATTTATATGATGAATTAAACTTTGATTTATTGTTATAATAAATTCAATTTGAATTATTTTGATATTAAATTAAACAATTCATTTTCAAATAATCACATGAATTATTTATAAAATAAATTAAACTATTGCATTATTCATGTAAAAAATTAAACTTTGAATTATTTTTATAATAAATTAAACTTTGAATTATTTTTCTAATCAATTAATCAATTTATTTTAAAATAATCACATGAATTATTTATATAATGAATGAAACAATTAATTATAAATTAAACTATTGCATTATTTATATAATAAATTAAACTTTGAATTATTTTGATATTAAATTAAACAATTCATTTTCAAATAATCACATGAATTATTTATGAAATAAAATAAACTATTGCATTATTCATGTAAAAAAATAAACTTTGAATTATTTTTATAATAAATCAAACGTTGAATCATTTTTATAATAAATTAAACAATTCATTTTCATATCATCACTTGAATTATTTATAAAATAAATTAAACAATTAATTATAAATTAAACTATTGAATTATTTAGATAATAAATTAAACTTTGAATTTTTTATAAAATAAGTTAAACAATTCATTATTAATTAAAGTATTGAATTATTTATATAATAAATTAAACTTTGAATTATTTTTATGACAAATCAATCAATTTATTTTAAAACAATCACTTCAATCATTTATATAATAAATTAAACAATTCATTCTAAATTAAACTGTTGAATTACTTATATCACAAATTAAACTTTGAATTATTTTTAAAATAAGTTAAACAATTCATTGTTAATTAAAGTATTGAATTATTTATATGATAAATTGAACTTTGAATTATTTTTCTAATAAATTCATCAATTTATTTTAAAATAATCACTTGAATTATTTACATAATAAATTAAACAATTCATTATAAATTAAACTGTTGAATTATTTATATAATAAAATAAACTTTGAATTATTTATAAAATAAGTTAAACAATTGATTATTAATTAAAATATTCAATTATTTATATAATAAATTAAAATTTGAATTATTTTTATAATAAATGAAACAATTCATTTAAAAATAATCACTTGAATTATTCATATAATAAATTAAACAATTCAATATAAATTAAAATATTGCATTATTTATATAATAAATTAAACTATTGAATTATTTATATAATAAATTAAACTATTGCATTATTTATACAATAAATGAAACTTTGAATTATTTTTATAATAAATTAAACAATTCATTTTAAAATAATCCCGAGAATTATTTATACAATAAAATAAATATTTTAAAAATAATCACCAGAATTGTTTTTATAATAAATTAAACAATTCATTTTAAATTAAACGATTGAATTACTTATATAATAAATTAAACTTTTGCATTGTTTATATAATAAATTAAACTTTGAATTATTTTTATAATAAATTAAACAATTCATTTTAAAATAATCACTTGAATCATTTATATAAAAAATTTAAAAATTCATTATAAATGAAACTATTGAATTATTTTTATAACAAATTTAAAAATTCATTTTAAAATAATCACTTGAATTATTTATATGATAAATTAAACTACTGAATTATTTTTATAATAAATGAAACAAATGATTTAAAAATAATCACTAGAATTATTTATGTAATAAATTAAACAATTCATTATAAATTAAACTAATGAATTATTTATATAATCAATTAAACTATTGAATTATTAATATAATGATAAAAATTTGACATATTTTAATAATAAATTAAACAATTCATTTTAAAATAATGAAATGATTTATTTCTAAAATAAATTAAACAATTCATTATAAATTAAACTATTGAATTATTTATATAATAAATTAAACTATTGGATTATTTATATAATATATTAAACTTTGAATTATTTTTGTAATAAGTGAAACAAATAGTTTAAAAACAATCACTTGAATGATTCATATACTTAATTAAACAATTCATTATAAATTAAACGATTGAATTTTTTATATAATAAATTAAACTATTGAATTATATATAATAAATTAAACTTTGAATTATTTTAATATTAAATTAAGCAATTCATTTTAATATAATCACTTGAATTATTTATATAATAAATTAAACAATTCATTATGAATTAAATTTTTGAATGATTTATATAATAAATTAAACAATTCATCACAAATCAAACTATTGAATTATTTATATAATAAATTATACAATTAATTATAAATTAAACTATTGAATTATTTATATAATAAATTAAACTTTGAATTATTTTCATAACAAATTAAAATTTGAATTATTTATAAAATAAGTTAAACAATTCATTATTAATGAAAGTATTGAATTATTTATATAATAAATTAAACTTTGAATTATTGTGATAATAAATTAAATTTGAATTATTTTGATATTAAATTAAACAATTCATTTTAAAATAATCACATGAATTATTTAGAAAATAAATTAAACAATTCAGTATAAATTAAACTATTGAATTATTTATTTAATAAATTAAACTATTGAATGATTTATATAATAAATTAAAATTTGAATTATTTTTATGATAAATCAATCACTTTATTTTAAAATAATCACTTGAATTATTTCTTAATTAAATTAAACAATTCATTATAAATTAAACGACTGAATTATTTATCTAATAAATTAAACAATTCATTATAAATTAAACTATTGAATTATTTATATAATAAAATAAACTTTGAATTATTTATAAAATAAGTTAAACAATTCATTATTAATTAAACTATTGCATTATTTATACAATAAATTAAACTTTGAAATATTTTAATAATAAATTAAACAATTCATTTTCATATAATCACTTGAATTATTTATAAAATAATTTCATCAATTTATTTTAAAATAATCACTTGAATTATTTACATAATAAATTAAACAATTCATTATAAATTAAACTGTTGAATTATTTATAAAATAAATTAAACCTTGAATTATTTTTGTATTAAATTTAATCAATTTATTTAAAAATCATCACATGAATTATTTATATGATAGATTAAACAATTAATTATAAATTAAACTATTGAATTATTTATATAATGAAATAAACTTTGAATTATTTATAAAATAAGTTAAACAATTCATTATTAATTAAACTATTGCATTATTTATACAATAAATTAAACAATTCATTATAAATTAAACAATTGAATTATTTATTTAACAAATTAAACTATTGAATCATTTATATAAGAAATTAAACTATTGAATTATTTATATAATAATATAAACTTTGAATTATTTATGAAATAAGTTAAACAATTCATTATTAATTAAAGTATTGAATTATTTATATAATAAATTAAAATTTGAATAATATTTATAAAAAATGAAACAATTCATTTTAAAATAATCACTTCAATTATTTATATAATAAATCAAACAATTCATTCTAAATTAAACTTTGAATTATTTTTATGACAAATCAATCAATTTATTTTAAAATAATCACTTCAATTATTTATATAATAAATCAAACAATTCATTCTAAATTAAACTTTGAATTATTTTTATAAAAATTCTTCAATTTATTTTAAAATAATCACTTGAATTATTTACATAATAAATTAAACAATTCATTATAAATTAAACTATTGAATTATTTATATAATAAATTAAACCTTGAATTATTTTTGTATTACATTTAATCAATTTATTTAAAAATCATCACATGAATTATTTATATAATAGATTAAACAATTAATTATAAATTAAACTAATGAATTATTTATATAATAATATAAACTTTGAATTATTTATAAAATAAGTTAAACAATTAATTATTAATTAAAGTATTGAATTATTTATATAATAAATTAAAATTTGAATTATTTTTATAATAAATGAAACAATTCATTTAAAAATAATCACTTGAATTATTTAAATAATAAATTAAACAATTCATTATAAATTAAACTATTGCATTATTGATGTAATAAATTAAACTTTGAATTATTTTTATAATACATTAAACAATTCATTTTCATATAATCACTTGAATTATTTATAAAATAAATTAAACAATTCATTATAAATTAAACTATTGAATTATTTTTATAACAAATCAATCCATTTTTTAAAAAATAATCACTTGAATCATTTGCATAATAAATTAAACAATTCATTATAAATTATACTATTGAATTATTTCTACAATAAATTAAACTTTGAATTATGTTTATAATAAATTCATCAATTTATTTTAAAATAACCACATGAATTATTTATATGATGAATTAAACTTTGATTTATTGTTATAATGAATTAAATTTGAATTATTTTGATATTAAATTAAACAATTCATTTTCAAATAATCACATGAATTATTTATAAAATAAATTAAACTATTGCATTATTCATGTAAAAAATTAAACTTTGAATTATTTTTATAATAAATTAAACTTTGAATTATTTTTCCAATCAATTAATCAATTTATTTTAAAATAATCACATGAATTATTTATATAATGAATGAAACAATTAATTATAAATTAAACTATTGCATTATTTATATAATAAATTAAACTTTGAATTATTTTGATATTAAATTAAACAATTCATTTTCAAATAATCACATAAATTATTTATGAAATAAATTTAACTATTGCATTATTCATGTAAAAAAATAAACTTTTAATTATTTTTATAATAAATTAAACTTTGAATTATTTTTATAATAAATTAAACAATTCATTTTCATATCATCACTTGAATTATTTATAAAATAAATTAAACAATTAATTATAAATTAAACTATTGAATTATTTAGATAATAAATTAAACCTTGAATTATTTTTGTATTACATTTAATCAATTTATTTAAAAATCATCACATGAATTATTTATATAATAGATTAAACAATTAATTTAAATTAAACTAATGAATTATTTATATAATAATATAAACTTTGAATTATTTATAAAATAAGTTAAACAATTCATTATTAATTAAAGTATTGAATTATTTATATAATAAATTAAAATTTGAATTATTTTTATAATAAATGAAACAATTCATTTAAAAATAATCACTTGAATTATTTAAATAATAAATTAAACAATTCATTATAAATTAAACATTGAATTATTTTTATAATACATTAAACAATTCATTTTCATATAATCACTTGAATTATTTATAAAATAAATTAAACAATTCATTATAAATTAAACTATTTAATTATTTTTATAACAAATCAATCCATTTATTTTAAAATAATCACTTGAATCATTTGCATAATAATAGCTTCTACAAATACATAAAGGGCAAAAGGGTAACTAGGGAGAGAGTAGGGCCTCTTAAGGATCAACAAGGTCATCTATGTGCGGAACCACAAGAGATGGGTGAGATCCTGAATGAATATTTCACATCGGTATTTACGGTTGAGAAAGGCATGGATGTTAGGGAACTTGGGGAAATAAATAGTGATGTCTTGAGGAGTGTACATATTACAGAGAGGGAGGTGCTGGAAGTCTTAACGCGCATCAAGGTAGATAAATCTCCGGGACCTGATGAAATGTATCCCAGGACGTTATGGGAGGTTAGGGAGGAAATTGCGGGTCCCCTAGCAGAGATATTTGAATCATCCACCGCTACAGGTGAGGTGCCTGAAGATTGGAGGGTAGCAAATGTTGTGCCTTTGTTTAAGAAGGGCGGCAGGGAAAAGCCTGGGAACTACAGACCAGTGAGCCTGACATCTGTAGTGGGTAAGTTGTTAGAGGGTATTCTGAGGGACAGGATCTACAGGCATTTGGAGAGGCAGGGACTAATTAGGAACAGTCAGCATGGTTTTGTGAGAGGAAAATCATGTCTCACGAATTTGATTGAGTTTTTTGAAGGGGTAACCAAGAAGATAGATGAGGGCTGTGCAGTAGACGTGGTCTACATGGACTTCAGCAAAGCATTTGACAAGGTACCGCATGGTAGGTTGTTACATAAGGTTAAATCTCATGGGATCCAAGGTGAGGTAGCCAATTGGATACAAAATTGGCTTGACGACAGAAGACAGAGGGTGGTTGTCGAGGGTTGTTTTTCAAACTGGATGCCTGTGTCCAGCGGTGTGCCTCAGGGATCGGTGCTGGGTCCGCTGTTATTTGTTATTTATATTAATGATTTGGATGAGAATTTAGGAGGCATGGTTAGTAAGTTTGCAGATGACACCAAAATTGGTGGCATTGTGGACAGTGAAGAAGGTTATCTAGGATTGCAACGGGATCTTGATAAATTGGGCCAGTGGGCCGATGAATGGCAGATGGAGTTTAATTTAGATAAATGTGAGGTGATGCATTTTGGTAGATCGAATCGGGCCAGGACCTACTCCGTTAATGGTAGGGCGTTGGGGAGAGTTATCGAACAAAGAGATCTAGGAGTACAGATTCATAGCTCCTTGAAAGTGGAGTCACAGGTGGATAGGGTGGTGAAGAAGGCATTCAGCATGCTTGGTTTCATTGGTCAGAACATTGAATGCAGGAGTTGGGATGTCTTGTTGAAGTTGTACAGGGCATTGGTGAGGCCACACTTGGAGTACTGTGTACAGTTCTGGTCACCCTATTATAGAAAGGATATTATTAAACTAGAAAGAGTGCAGAAAAGATTTACTAGGATGCTACCGGGACTTGATGGTTTGACTTACAGGGAGAGGTTAGACAGACTGGGACTTTATTCCCTGGAGAGTAGGAGGTTAAGGGGTGATCTTATAGAAGTCTATAAAATAATGAGGGGCATAGATAAGGTCGATAGTCAAAATCTTTTCCCAAAGGTAGGGGAGTCTATAACGAGGGGGCACAGATTTAAGGTGAGAGGGGAGAGATACAAAAGGATCCAGAGGGGCAATTTTTTCACTCAAAGGGTGGTGAGTGTCTGGAACGAGCTGCCAGAGGCAGTAGTAGAGGCGGGTACAATTTTGTCTTTTAAAAAGCATTTGGACAGTTACATGGGGAAGATGGGTATCGAGGGATATGGGCCAAGTGCAGGCAATTGGGACTAGCTTAGTGGTATAAACTGGGCGACATGGACATGTTGGGCCGAAGGGCCTGTTTCCATGTTGTAACTTCTATGATTCTATGATTCTATGAAATTAAACAATTCATTATAAATTATACTATTGAATTATTTCTACAATAAATTAAACTTTGAATTATGTTTATAATAAATTCATCAATTTATTTTAAAATAACCACATGAATTATTTATATGATGAATTAAACTTTGATTTATTGTTATAATAAATTAAATTTGAATTATTTTGATATTAAATTGAACAATTCATTTTCAAATAATCACATGAATTATTTATAAAATAAATTAAACTATTGCATTATTCATGTAAAAAATTAAACTTTGAATTATTTTTATAATAAATTAAACTTTGAATTATTTTTCTAATCAATTAATCAATTTATTTTAAAATAATCACATGAATTATTTATATAATGAATGAAACAATTAATTATAAATTAAACTATTGCATTATTTATATAATAAATTAAACTTTGAATTATTTTGATATTAAATTAAACAATTCATTTTCAAATAATCACATAAATTATTTATGAAATAAATTTAACTATTGCATTATTCATGTAAAAAAATAAACTTTGAATTATTTTTATAATAAATTAAACTTTGAATTATTTTTATAATAAATTAAACAATTCATTTTCATATCATCACTTGAATTATTTATAAAATAAATTAAACAATTAATTATAAATTAAACTATTGAATTATTTAGATAATAAATTAAACTTTGAATTTTTTATAAAATAAGTTAAACAATTCATTATTAAATAAAGTATTGAATTATTTATATAATGAATTAAACTTTGAATTATTTTTATGACAAATCAATCAAATTATTTTAAAATAATCACTTCAATCATTTATATAATAAATTAAACAATTCATTCTAAATTAAACTGTTGAATTATTTATATCACAAATTAAACTTTGAATTATTTTTAAAATAAGTTAAACAATTCATTGTTAATTAAAGTATTGAATTATTTATATGATAAATTGAACTTTGAATTATTTTTCTAATAAATTCATCAATTTATTTTAAAATAATCACTTGAATTATTTACATAATAAATTAAACAATTCATTATAAATTAAACTGTTGAATTATTTATATAATAAAATAAACTCTGAATTATTTATAAAATAAGTTAAACAATTCATTATTAATTAAAGTATTCAATTATTTATATAATAAATTAAAATTTGAATTATTTTTATAATAAATGAAACAATTCATTTAAAAATAATCACTTGAATTATTCATATAATAAATTAAACAATTCATTATAAATTAAACTATTGCATTATTTATATAATAAATTAAACTTTGAATTATTTTTATAATAAATTAAACAATTCATTTTCATATAATCACTTGAATTATTTATAAAATAAATTAAACAATTCATCACAAATCAAACTATTGAATTATTTATATAATAAATTATACAATTCATTATAAATTAAACTATTGAATTATTTATATAATAAATTAAACTATTGAATTATTTGTATAATAAATTAAACTTTGAATTATTTCTATCATAAATTAAACAAATCATTTAAAAATAATTACTTGAATTATTTATAAAATAAATTAAACAATTCATTATCAATTAAACGATTGAATTATTTATATAATAAATTGAACTATTGAATTACTTATATAATATATTAAACTTTGAATTATTTTTACAATAAATTAAACAATTTATTTTTAAATAATCACTTCAATTATTTTTGGAATAAATTAAACAATTCATTATAAATTAAACTATGGAATTATTTATAAAATCAATTAAACTTTGAATTATTTTTATAATAAATTAATCAATTTATTTTTAAAAAATCACTTGAAACATTTATATAACAAATTAAACAATTCATTATAAATGAAACAATTGAATTATTTATCAAATAAATTGAACAATTCATCATAAATTAAACGATTGAATTATTTATATCATAAATTAAACCATTCATTATGAATTAAACGATTGAATTACTTATATAATAAATTAAACTTTTGCATTGTTTATATAATAAATTAAACTTTGAATTATTTTTATAATAAATTAAACAATTCATTTTAAAATAATCACTAGAATCATTTGTATAATAAATTTAAAAATTCATTATAAATGAAACTATTGAATTATTTTTATAACAAATTAAAAAATTCATTTTAAAATAATCACTTGAATTATTTATATGATAAATTAAACTACTGAATTATTTCTATAATAAATTAAACAAATCATTTAAAAATAATTACTTGAATTATTTATGTAATAAATTAAACAATTCATTATCAATTAAACGATTGAATTATTTATATAATAAATTGAACTATTGAATTACTTATATAATAAATTAAACTTTGAATTATTTTTACAATAAATTAAACAATTTATTTTTAAATAATCACTTGAATTATTTTTGGAATAAATTAAACAATTCATTATAAATTAAACTATGGAATTATTTATAAAATCAATTAAACTTTGAATTATTTTTATAATAAATTAATCAATTTATTTTTAAAAAATCACTTGAAACATTTATATAACAAATTAAACAATTCATTATAAATGAAACAATTGAATTATTTATCAAATAAATTGAACAATTCATCATAAATTAAACGATTGAATTATTTATATCATAAATTAAACCATTCATTATGAATTAAACGATTGAATTACTTATATAATAAATTAAACTTTTGCATTGTTTATATAATAAATTAAACTTTGAATTATTTTGATATTAAATTAAACAATTCATTTTCAAATAATCACATGAATTATTTATGAAATAAATTGAACTATTGCATTATTCATGTAAAAAAATAAACTTTGAATTATTTTTATAATAAATTAAACTTTGAATTATTTTTATAATAAATTAAACAATTCATTTTCATATCATCACTTGAATTATTTATAAAATAAATTAAACAATTAATTATAAATTAAACTATTGAATTATTTAGATAATAAATTAAACTTTGAATTTTTTATAAAATAAGTTAAACAATTCATTATTCATTAAAGTATTGAATTATTTATATAATAAATTAAACTTTGAATTATTTTTATGACAAATCAATCAATTTATTTTAAAATAATCACTTCAATCATTTATATAATAAATTAAACAATTCATTCTAAATTAAACTGTTGAATTATTTATATCACAAATTAAACTTTGAATTATTTTTAAAATAAGTTAAACAATTCATTGTTAATTAAAGTATTGAATTATTTATATGATAAATTGAACTTTGTATTATTTTTCTAATAAATTCATCAATTTATTTAAAAATAATCACTTGAATTATTCATATAATAAATTAAACAATTCATTATAAATTAAACTGTTGAATTATTTATATAATAAAATAAACTTTGAATTATTTATAAAATAAGTTAAACAATTCATTATTAATTAAAGTATTCAATTATTTATATAATAAATTAAAATTTGAATTATTTTTATAATAAATGAAACAATTCATTTAAAAATAATCACTTGAATTATTCATATAATAAATTAAACAATTCATTATAAATTAAACTATTGCATTATTTATATAATAAATTAAACTATTGAATTATTTGTATAATAAATTAAACTTTGAATTATTTCTATAATAAATTAAACAAATCATTTAAAAATAATTACTTGAATTATTTATAAAATAAATTAAACAATTCATTATCAATTAAACGATTGAATTATTTATATAATAAATTGAACTATTGAATTACTTATATAATAAATTAAACTTTGAATTATTTTTACAATAAATTAAACAATTTATTTTTAAATAATCACTTGAATTATTTTTGGAATAAATTAAACAATTCATTATAAATTAGACTATGGAATTATTTATAAAATCAATT